>NC_056737.1:1929085899-1929265899 GCF_019279795.1 Protopterus annectens | reverse complement strand
AGTTTCTACCTTCCTAGGAGGAACACACGGGCAATGGGTGGGTCTCTGGGTGCTCAGACTTTACTAAGAAAAATGGAGGAGACTAAAATTAAACAATTTCAAACAGATAAGGGAAATGGAAAATTAAAAAAAAAATACAGTACCTGCTGTAACAGACTTTCTCAGAGTTACTCCTATGTCCACAACTTTTAAAGAAGACCCTCAGAAAAACAGAGGGCGTACCAAGAAATACTATTTAATACACAAGAGAATCCTAGGGGAAGAACTTGGTGATATAAAGAACCATGAGAAGAAACTGGATTATGACACGAATCCACACAAAAGCAGTAGAACAGACACCATCATTGTTTTGGACAAAGTCTCCACTTTGTACTGACTAATGGATGAACAAACAGTGGACTAGAAGGTGTATAGCCCAGCATTCCTTGCAGGTTGAGTTCTTGTTGAAGAACTTAACAGATAATGACAAAGCCCTGATGGAACAACTGGTAAGAGTGGTTTCTGCATTACATAACACATTAAACTCCACAAGTGACCAGCCACTAAGAGTCCTGAATTCAGCCTGTACTCTTCTTTTGTTACCCAAGTATAAGGATTGAATATACACTATGATCCCCTTACTATGAAAATGATGCCCTTACTATGGACATGATAATTTCACTAGCCACAGTTGGCATGCAATTTTAGAATGGATATTCCCATTATCTTAATCTGGTTGGAATAACTCCAGAGAAAGTGGATGACCGATTTAAAGTTTTGCACTTATAATGTTAGAGTGTCACATTGGACAACTGTCCACTTCAACCACAGGACAGGTATCCGTAGACAACACAGGCTCACTGGCTCAGTACCTTTAAGACCCTCCTAGACTGTAATATCCCTTCCCTTGCTCCCATAATACTTTTCACTTCCCTCTTTTCTCTAGATCAATATTGTGCTAAGGAGCAAATACATTCAAACAAAACTGAAAATACCTGTGGTAGATTCTATTGGTCTCTTCACAAAAGGATTACAAGGGATAGGGGAAGAAGGGAAAGTTTTCTGAAGTAGATGGGTGTGGATAATGAAGATTTATCTTTATGGTATGTACATAACTTCCATATCTTACTTGATGCATCTAATCCACATTAACTGTAGGACAGAGTCACCAACATAACTCCTTGGGGTGCATCAAGACAACACTCCTTAGTAAGGTAGTTCCAAAAATAGACCTGAACCTTGAGATCACATTTAGCTTACAGCACCTTGCTAAACTATGCAATGAAGTCCATTTCACAACCACACAGATACCTTCAACAGCAGCATTTCTAAAAAAAAAGGCTAGAGAGGCAACCATCACCCAAGTTGAGTGTACTTTGAATGTATTATAAAGCTGTGTTCTATTTTTTGTAACAAAATACATTTTGAAAGTCACATGGACAGCATGACCTTGGGAACTTTTCACCTCATTCTATTTTGAGTAAAGGAAACAAAAGGCTGATCATGCTTCCTGATATTTTTTGTTCTGTCTCAACAGAACCATAACTGATGACGAACAGCTAAGCAGTGTAATACATACACACTCATGTCAGAATACTGGGGAAAGAAAACTGGGAGGTTAATGGCTTGACTGTGGTTAATTTCTATTGCTAGTTTTATTATGAAGTCTTTTTTAAACACATTTATTGGATTATCACTTGTGACATAGGCAAATTTACATTTACACAAAATTAATCAAACTGTATTAACATTATACTTCACATATATTGCTATATATGATATAATCTAAGCAACATTACAAGCATTGAGCTGCCTTTTGTCCAGTTTTGTGAGGTTTCAGCCAGTAACTAGTAGTTTATTGGTCGTTTTGGGCCAGTTTCTAGCTTTTTCCAGCCCCCTGGTATAAAAGCGATGGCAGCGTTAGCTGAGCTGCCACTGTTGCACACTAGGGCAGCGCCGGTTAGGCAGGTTTAAACTATTCGGGCTACCTAAAGTCCACTCTTCAAATTTTCCCTTAAAACTACCTTCCTCGAACTATACTACTGATCTAATCAGCGTATCCTATAACTAAAAAGATCATCTCCACTTGACTCCAAGTAGACTATTCTCTATCTGTTAAACCTAGCACTTGCTCCTACAGTACTTATTACCTTGATACGGCACTCTTGTCATAGATAGTACCCCAAAAGGTAACCCCCATTTCTCGGTCACCCACGTCCCCTGAATCTTTTTAAAGTTTTTGTCTATCCTTCTAGCATGTCGAGGGATCAGTTGCTAGTGTCCTCTCCTGCTCAGCTGGTGAACCTGGGAATACTGAGGCAATGTTACAATTGCCTCATGTACACAGACAACCCTCTCCTCCTCCCACAAAACACAAATACATGCGAGAGATGCAACTATACGGCCAAACTGGAGGCTGAGCTCTCTCAACACAGGACTGGCAAGACCAGTCAGGAGGAGAAGGTTACCACACACACTATAGACCCAGTCTCACATAGCACCATTACAACCTCAAATCATACACATAAACACACAAAGACATACTTGGAGGCCCTGATCAAAAATCTACCAAAACAGCAGAGGCCACCAAAGCAGACACCCAAACAACCACCACCTCAGAACACAACACCTGCAACACATAGACCTCACAGTCAGAGTGTCAAACAGTCACAGCCCTTAAGGCCAAACACAATGCCAGACACACTAGTCATTGGTGACTCCATAGTCAGACACACTGGCGTCCGCTCACCAGACTGAGTAAGGAGAAGGTCACAGTAAGCTGCCTGTCGGGCGCTAGAATCCGCCACATAACGCAAGCACTCAGGTCTCTCAACAGCAAGTACAAATATGACTCAGTCATTGTCCACGCTGGTGTAAACGACCTGAGGCGTACCTCCTTGGACTACATGAAAAGAGACATTGAGGAGCTCTCTGATTATGTAGCCCAGGCAGGTATGACCCTGACCTTGAGCAGTATCCTACCTTCACCAAGAGTGATGCCACAATACAGAGATAAGATGATCAGCTTTAACAATTGGCTTAAACACTGGTGTCATTCAAAGGGGATCCAGTATCTGTCTGCCTGGGATGACATGCTGGACAAGCCACGCTGCTTCAAGGGACGGCTTGCACCTGTCACCCTGGGATTCCGGATATTGGCAAAGGCTCTTGCCACCCCATAGTGCCTTTTAGGCAAGGCTCAAATTCTAAACCTACCACCCTAGAACACAAAAAGGAAAAAACTAAGGGTAATGCTGCTCAATGCCAGAAGTCTAAATCTCAAAATGCACGCACTCGAGGCCCTTCTCAGTATGGAGAACATCGATGTCTGTGCTGTGACAGAAACCTGGTTCAAGGCTCCTGAGAGCACCCCAGCGCTATCAGGTTTTACCTCATATCATGCGTTCCGGCCCCAAAATCCGGACAATACCAAGAAAGGAGGGGTATCCATATTCATCAAGGACACCCACACCTCAAGACTGGTGGCAACGCACGATGCATCGAAGACCATCCAGGTGCAATTAACCATAGGCAAGACTGCTCTGCAAATTGTAGCATGTTACAGGCCACCCTCACAAACTCAGGAACCTCACATGGCCTTCCTGAAAACACTAGAGGGGATAAATGTATCACCAAACACCATCATACTAGGTGACTTCAATTACCCTAATATAGACTGGGAACACTACTCAAGCCCAAACACCCTAGCCCAAAAGTTCCTGGAATTCATAAACTCAAATGCCATGGAACAACTAGTCACCATCCCCACAAGAGGAGATAACATACTTGATCTCATCATCACGAACATGGGAGCACAATATTCAACACCGGAAGTATACCCCTCACTGGTGAGATTAGATCACAAACTAATCTCGCTGGAGGTCCTCATCCCACCCCCACCTGAAATAAAAAAGACCACAGTAAAGAACTTCTCAAAAGCCGACTTCACACTTCTAAAGACTAGTGTGGTCTCCTTTAAGGCCCCAGAGCCGGCAGAAAACAGTACTCAAGCCGCTGAATCACTTACAAACACCTTCTACCAGCACCTGCAGGACTGCATGGATAAGGCAATCCCAAACAAAACAAAGACTCTTAGTACCAAAGGCAAGCGTCCAGTCTGGTGGACCCCAGCCATAAACAAACTCTACAATAAAAGGAGGAAGCTACTACAAGATAGAGCAAAATCCTTAAAAGGTAAGACACCCTTGATCACTATAAGTAAAAACTAAGAGCTCTCATAAAATCATCCAAAGCAAATTTGAGAGAAAAATAGCTAAAGACTCAAAAGACAATCATAAGGCCTTCTTTAGCTATGTTAGAAACCTAGGAGGAAACTCCCAGATATGCTCAGAACTAGTTCAAAATGATGTGAAGATTACTGATCCTACAGACATTGCCAACATACTGGCTGACAGGTTCAGTGCAAACTTCTCCCCTCCCCAAAGGAGAGATATCTATACCAAAGCGATTGCAGCCCCCAAACATCTCCAGCCCAAGGAGAACTGCTCTCTCCAAAGCAAAAAACACAGCATCCATGGGACCTGATGGTGTCCCCGGCTGTGTGCTCCACGAACTCAATGAGGAATTAAACCCACAGCTAGGACAGCTGTTTAATCAAAGTCTTACCTCTGGATCATTACCAGGGAGTGGCGCACTGCAACTGTGGTCCCACTTCACAAAGGCGGTGCCTCCACCGACCCTGGAAATTACCGGCCCATTAGCTTGACAAGCCTTATCTGCAAAGCCATGGAGAGGATCATAATGGACCTCATAAATAAAGACATAGGGAATTTGCAGACTTTGGATCCAACCCAGTTTGGCTTTGTCAAAGGCAGATCATGCCTTTTAAACTTGGTTGACTTCTTGAAACAGTCACCAAAGCCATTGTGAGGAAAGGCAGTCCATACAGCCTACCTCGATCTGGCTAAGGCCTTCGATACAATACCCCACTCGGGTATCATTGAAAAACTCATCAGCTTAAATGTTAACCCATACATCACAAGATGGGTTGCAAACTGGCTGAGTGACAGAACCCACAGGGTCAGAGTTGCTGGCGCCATGTCAGACTCAAAGCCTGTCACAAGTGGTGTCCCACAGGGCTCAGTCCTGGGCCCACTCTTGTTTGGCATCTACTTTTCGAAGTACAAGCAAACACAGGAGGGTTATGGCTGACAAAGTTTGCAGATGACTGCAAACTGGGCCATAGTAGAAAACACATCTGACACAGATATCCTTCAGAAGGGTCTCACAGAAAGCGGATAACTGGTGCCAGAGCCACGGCCTGAAGTTAAATGCCAAAAATGCATAGTCATACCCTTTGGGAAAAACAAGGTTACCCCTAGCTACCAAATAGGTGGCAATCCACTGAGCACAGAAGAAGTTATCAGGGACCTGGGGACCCAGGTTGATAGTAGTCTGTCATTCGACACCCATGTAGCTAAAGTAGTTAGGAAGACCTTCTACATTGCCCACCTTATCATGAAGGGATTCTCATCTAGATCAAGGGAGGTCATAGTCTCCCTTTACTCATCACTCATCAGACCAATGATTGAGTACAATGCCCCATTCGGGATGTATCTGACCCGACACTTGCAGCAGCTGGAGAGGCCACAAAAGTTCCTCACCAAAAGGATAAAGGGTCTCAAAAATCTGTCCTATGCTGCCCGACTGAAAGAACTCCAGCTCTATTCAGTAAACACGCTTGCTCAGAGGTGACCTTTGCCTAACATACAAGGCCATGTCAAACCCAGATTTGATGAATATGCTTCACCTCAAAAATCTAGATCCATCAGAGCCACAAGGCGGAGACTTAAACCTCGACACGGCTATTAATAGGATGTGCTGGAGGGATAGATTCATCACCCAAAGACTCCCTATGCTGTGGAACAAAATCCCGGTACATGTGAGGCAGAGCACCTCGCTGGCCTTGTTCAAGAGAAATCTTGACCAATGGATGGGAGATCGCAGATATACCCCAGGGATTACCTCAGTGTCACTGCTCGACAGAGGCACAGCAAAATAATGGGTATAGTTCCCCATACTAACGGGGTGGTGTAAGCCACAAAACGATGGGCTAGGCTTGTAAATGCCCTCGGGCAGATAGCCTAGTATGAACCTATGAACCTATGAACCTATAAATTATTAGATTCCTGGCCCCTTTTTTTCAAACTTTATTATGAAGTCTTGATTTGCATACAAAGAAACCCTGTATTTGTGGTAAGCTATATATAGTGGTCTGGAAGATTTATCCTGCAGTTTAGAAACTTTCCTGGCTGAAAAGACTACCATGAAGAGGATAGCTTCCCATAAGGGAAAGTGGAGGTCTGCTTTGGCTGCAGTTGTGAAAGGAGGGAGAATTACATTTCCAATATAAAATTTACATCCCATTTCAGAGTGGGGTCTCTAAGCAGGAGTCTCAACAGAAAGACCCCACTGAAAAATGCTTTTCAAACTTTTAAGAATGCTAGGAAAAAAGAATTAATTCAAAATGGATTTTACTCTGGAGTAACTAGAACCCTTATCAAATATACTGTTTAAAAACGGTGGCCTTGTAGGAACAGATGGGTGAGAAATGGTCTACACCTTGATTTACTGCCCAAACAAAGCTTTGTCCATTTGTTTTGATAATTTTTTTCTAGTAGTTGGCTTTTGAGAGGCTGTGAGGATCTGAACCACTGAAACTGAGTAAAATTGATTCCTGGCAATTGTTTATAATCAGGTAGGTGGACTGGTCTTGGGACAATTTTTAGGCATGACCTAAGCCAAAAAGGCAGTAAGGCATTTAACAAATAAGTACAGACATACACAAATCTTAAAGTACAACTAGACAAAGTGATAAGTATAAATGTTTACAACATAAATGTGTAGCAATTATGTGCAATTCATTTGCAACAAATCACAATTTGATTTGTTCTAGCAGTACAGACACAGTCAGGATTAAACCAGCTTAAACATGATGCAGAGAACTGTATCATTAGACTTAAAGGGGGGGGGGGGCAATTTAACCTAGATCTTTGAACCCATACCTCTCAAATCTCCCTGATTTTGACTCAAATTTCAGCTCTGTCCCTCTTAATCCTTCATAAAACTAATGCTTTTTAAAGGAAAGATGGTTAATTACACTTAATGACAATAATTAAGAGTTACAGACTTCTTTTACTTTAGGAAATGTATATTAATTCATATTTTCTTATTCTGTTAATGACTCAAGTTAATAGAACAAATATTTTAAAAGTGTCCCTGAATAGTCCCAGCTTTTTCTGGATTAGTCATAGGATCACAGGAGATTACTAGGCTTTCGACGTGGAGGTAATTTTAGGCCTAGCCATTTCATCCCAATGTAATATCATGACAATGCTAGTCAATACCCAAGACTGCATTTAGCGATGACTGCCCATGCCCAGGAGAGTTGTGGGCACGATCCCCGGTAAGAATTTATGGTGCCCCATCCACTCATAGGTTGGTACTAGGCTATCAGCCCTAGGGCCTATACAAGCCTAGCCATAACAATTCCCTGGCTATTTCTTCCCACATTATTTACTTTCCTGGACCCCTGTCAAGCAGGGAGACTGACGTGATCCCTGGGGTGAATTTCCTTTCTCCCATCCAATCGTCAAGATTCCTCTTGAAGAGGTCCAAAGAGGCACTCTGCTTGACATGCATGGGCAATCTATTCCAGAGTCTGGGAGTCTCTGGGTCAGGAACCTATCCCTCCAGCATGTTTTGTTTATTGTGATGACAAGGTTTAGATCCCTGGAGCGTGTAGCTCTGAGGGATTGGGATTTCTTTAAGTGGAGCATGTCCAACAGCTCTGGGTTTGACATGGCCTTGTATGTTAAGCAGAGATCGCCACTGAGTAGACGATATGCGACAGAGTATAGCTGGAGATTTTTAAGGCGGTCAGCATAGGGCATCTGCTATAGGCCTGTGATTCTTTTAGTGAGGTATTTCTGAGGCCTTTCCAGTTGTTGCAGATGTCTTGACAGGTACATACCAAATGGGGCGTTGTATTCTATAATGGGTCTAATGAGGGATGAGTACAGTGGGACAATGACCTCCTTTTTTCTGGATGAAAAGCCCTTCGTGATGAGGTGTGCCACATAGAAGGATTTCCTGACTGTTGTGGCGATGTGGTTATCGAAGGTGAGACCACTGTCCACATGTGTCCCTAAGTCTCTTATCACACTTTCTGTGTTTAGTGTACTGCCACCTATATGGTAATTCATGGATACATGTTTTTTCCCAAAGGGATAACAATACATTTCTTGGCATTGAGCTTGAGCCCATGGCTCTGGCACCAAGCATCTGTTTCTGTAAAGCCCTTTTGTAGAGTATCCACATCATTTGGGGATTCAATAATGGCTCCCAGTTTGCAGTCATCTGCAAACTTTGTTAGCCAGAGTCCCTTAGTGTTGACCTGTACTTCAGAGAAGTAGATGCCAAACAAGAGCGGCCCCAGGACTGAACCCTGAGGTACTCCACTTGTCACTTGTCTGGAGCTGGATTTGGAGTCAGCTACTTTTACAGTGTGGGTTCTATCAGTAAGCCATTAAGCAACCCATTGGGTGACATAGGAATTAATGCCCAACTTAGTAAGTTTATCTATGATTCCAGAGTGGGGGATGGTGTCAAAGGCCTTGGCAAGGTCTAGATAGGCTGTGTGGACCACCTTACCCTTGTCCATGGCTCTGGAGACTGATTCAAAGAAGTCAATCAGGTTCAGGAGACAAGAACGGCCCTTCACAAACCCAAACTGGGTGGGGTCCAGTGTTTGAAAGTTGCCAATGTCTTTGTTTATAAGTTCCATGATAATACGCTCTATGGCCTTGCAGATAAGACTTGTCAGACTGATGGGACGGTAGTTTCCGGGATCCAAGGTGGATCCCCCCTTGTGGATTGGGATAACTGTAGCTCTGCGCCACTCAGTGGGCATGAAACCTGAGGTGAGGCTATGATTAAACAGGACACTTAGGTGAGGTGCCAGTTCATATTGTAGTTCATGTAGTACACAGCCCGGGATGTCATCTGGTCGCATGGATGCTGTATTCTTGGCTTTAGAGAGTGCGTTTTGTACCTGTGTGGCTGTTATTACTGGAATTTGGCAATCTTCTGGTATTGAGATGGGCAATTTAGGGGGTGAAGTTGGCACTGAATCGATCTGCCAGGATATTGCAATATCCTTCGGATCAGTATATTTAATGCCATTCTGTTTTAGCTCAGAGCAGATCTGAGCATTGCCATTTAGATTCTTGACATTGTTATAGAATGCTTTGTGGTTGTCTTTGGAATCTTTGGCAATTTTATTTTCGTAACTAGCTTTGGAGGATTTTATGAGGCATCTCAGTTTCTTACTGAGGTTAGTAAGGGAGTTTTTTGCATCCTGGGATTTTCCTCTTTTCTGCAAAAGTTTCTTCCTTTTGTTGTAAAGTTTGTTTATGGCAGGGGACCATCAGATTGGCTTCCTTTTTTTGGATGAGAGCATTTTGGTTCTATTTGGGATGGCACGATTCATGCATGAGTGGATGTGCTCGTACAATGCCTTAGTGTAGGATTCAGCAGTTGAACTTTCACTTCCCGTCTGCATGGGTGTCATGAAGTTTGTCACTTCTGACTCGAGTAGCATGAAGTTGGCTTTGGAGAAGTTTTTTATGGTGGTTTCTTTACTGGGGGGTGGGGGTGGGATGTGGATGTTAAGGGTGATTAGCTTATGGTCAGACCTGACTAACGAGGGGGTGACCATAGGTATGGAGCATTGATTTCCCATGTTGGTAATGACCAGGTCTAGGATATTGGAGCCCATGGTGGGACTATGGATTAGTTGATCCAGGGCGTTGGAATTTATGAATTCCAAGAACCGTTAGCTTAAAGGTGTTGGGACATGAGTAGTTTTCCCAGTTAATGGCAGGGTAGTTAAAATCACCCAGTATTAGGGTGTTTGGTTCTATCTTAATATTTTCCAGTATGTTTAGAAAGGTGTAGTGAGAATCTTGGGGTATGGTGGGGGATCTGTAGCAAGCTACAATTTGGATTGCAGTCTTACCTAGTGTTAATTGCACTTGGAGAATTTCAGACACATTGTGTTGGCCAACTAGCCTGGTGGTGTGAATATCCTTGGTGAATATTGACACTCCTCCACCTTTAGTGTTTCGGTCCTGGTTTGGTGGCCGAAAAGTGTGGTAAGAGTTGTAGCCTGATATTGCAGGGGTGCTCTCTGGAGCCTTGAGCCAAGTCTCAGTTACTGCACAGATATCGATGTTCTCCATTTTTAGGAGTGCCTCAAGAGAGTGCATTTTGAGGTTTAGACTTCTAGCATTGAGTAGCATTACCTTCTGATTTTGCATGCTTGTACCTGTTACGGTGGTGGTTTTGTCCTTTGAAGTTTGCCTAAAAAAGGCACTATAGGGGTGGCAAGAGCCTTAGCCAGTAACCTGAATCCCAGGGGCGACAGATGCAGACCATCTCTGGCAAAGCATCGTGGTCTGTCAGTCATGTCATCCCAGGCAGACAGATACTGGATCCCCTTTGAATGACACCATAAGCTTAGCCAATTGTTGAAGTCAATCATTTTATCCTTATATTGTGGTATCATTCTGGGCGAAGGCAGGATGCTACTCAGGGCTAGGGTCATACCTGCCTGGGCCACATGATCCGAGAGCTCTTCCCATGTCTCTTTTCATGTAGTCCAGGGAGGTACGTCTCAAGTCATTCACTCCAACATGGACAATGACAGAGTCATATTTGTACTTGTTGTGGAGTGACTTGAGTCCATGCGTTATGTGGCGGATCCTGGCACCCGACAGGCAGCTGACTAATTTTCTCCTTATTCAACCTGGTGAGAGGGACATCAGTGTGCCGGACTATAGAGTCACCTATGACTAAAGTGTTAGGTACATTGTCTTGCCTTAGGGGCTGTTGCTGGGTGGCACACTGGTGTTGTGAACTATGTGACACATTGGTTGCGATTGGTGCTTGTTTGCGGTTCAGCTTCAGAGGTCTTTGTTGCTTGGGCAGGTTACAGTTAAGGGCCTCTGCATATGTGGATTTTGTGTTGCTATATGTGCGTGTTGGTGGTGCGGGTTTAGAAGGGCTATGTGTTGCTTGAGGTGTAGTGTGGGTGTTAACCTTCTCCTCTTGACTGTTTAGCACAATCTTGGGTGGAGAGAGCTTTGCTTCCATTTTGGCTATGTAAGTGCATCTCTCACAGGTTGTGGTGTTGGGTGGTAGGAGGAGAGGGTTGTCTGTGTACATGAGGCAATTGCTGCACTGCCCCAGTATGCCCAGATTCACCAGCTGGACAGGAGAAATCACCGGAAGCTGACCCTTGGACATGCCTGGTTTGGGGCTTTTTTTTTTTTCTTTGTAAAGTATAGGAGCTGTTTCCTTAGCAAGGTACTTTGCAATTATAGGCTGTTTAGTGCCTACTATTAATTTCTCCTTGTTAACAAGGAGAGTTCAGTGTTTGTATGAGTTTAAGGCTTCCTAGTGCTTTCCAGCAGGTATTAGAGAAAGTGCTAGTCACAGGGATGCTTAAAGGTAAGATTGAAAAGAATGCACTCTGCAGTGTGCACTAGAGAAGTTAGATGTGAAAGTAGGTAACTTGAGTTTTACCTGTTTAAAAAGTTAAGTTTTAGTGGAGAGTTACTATTTTTAAAACAGCAAGATGGATTGAAAGGGGTGGTCACTTTTGTATTTTGGTACTATGAAATACTGTAGGATGGCCAATAAATTTAAATAATTGAAGGGGTGGGATTTCAAAAATGATGATTTTGTGATTACTCACATAAGCCAGTGAAAGTAGAGAGAAATGAGATATATGGTCAGATTAACATAAGAGGCGGGCAACTAGAAAGACAGTGGTATTTTTCTGCCTGACTCAGAACAGAGAGAACGAACTGTGGTCTCTTTTGAAGTTTTAATATGCTGTTAAAACAGAATGCAAGCAAAACACAAGGTAAAGAAAACAAACTACAGTATTCAAAATATAGAAAGGCAATACAGTAATACAAAAAATAAAAGCAAACTAACCTTTCCTTCACAGCAAAGTGTAGCAGAGTCATTCAGGTTCTTCTTGAATAGTGTCATAGAGGTGTTCTGTTTCACATGAATTGGTAGCCTATACCAAAGATGCAGCAGTTGCTGGGAGATAAATTTGCCCCTCCAGCATGTCTTATTGAAGTCGCAGGCCATATTTCGGTCCCTGGAATGGGTAGCCCCAGGCCCGTTTGATTTACTGATATGTAGCACGTTCATTAGGTTTGGGTCTTGGATTGCTCTGTAGGACAGGCATAAGTTTCCCTTAAGTATATATGACACGGAGTATAGTGACAGGGACTTTAGTTTGTCTGTGTAAGGCACATGCTAGAGCCCCTTGATCTTCTTTGTTAGAAACCTTTGAGGTGTCTCTAGTTGCTGCAGGTGCTTTGTATGGTACATGCTGAACGAGGCGTTATACCCAATTATGGGCCAGATTAGTGCCGAGTATAGAGGGACTTATAACCTCTTTTGCTCTTGAAGAGATGCCTTTAATCAAGTGTGCTATGTAGAACGTATTCCTTACTACACATGGTAGTCAAAGTTAAGGTTGCAGTCAGCTTGTGATCCCAGATCCCTTACCACTTCATGGGTACTTCAGTAATGGTAAAATCACTGTCATAAACAGATTAAAATCACAAAATAGCTGCTAGAGGTCCTCTAACAACTATTTTGTTGTTTTATGATTTTAATCTGTTTGTTAAAGGCTTTTTTGCCAGAGATTTTAACTTGAAAAATTCTCCTATCTCCGTGGCTGAACAGTGAATTTGTCATTACTCATTTACCTTGTTTATCATCTGTTCTCTTGGTGAGCTGACATTTTTGTTTCTTTACTTCACGGGTACTTGCGGTATTGTTGTTGATTTAATAGTGTGAAGGGACACTGTTTGTGCTGAAGGGAATGATGATGCATTTCTTTGCATTCGGTTTGAGACTGTGACTAATAGACTAGTTGTTAGTCTGTGTGAGACCCTCCTGGAGTATATTGACATCGTTTGGGGATTCAATGATTGCACCTAGTTTGCCGACATCTGCAAACATGGTCAGCCACAACCCCTTAGTTCTGGCCTGAACTTCTGAGAAGTATATACCAAACAGTAGGGGGCCCAGCACTGACCCCTGTGATACCCCGCTGGTAACAGGTCTGCTGGTTGATGTGGAAATCACCCACTTAGTGTGTGTCCAGTTTGTATGCCAGTTGGCAACCCGTCTTAAAATGAAGGGGTTAACATTCAGTTTGCAAAGTTTATCGGTAATGCCTGAATGTGGGATTGTCTCAAAAGCCTTTGCCAAATCGAGGTATGCTGTGTGCACGGATCTGCCCTCATCAATGGCCTTGGTAACATTTTCAAAGAAGTCCATCAGATTTAACAGGCAGGATCAGCCCTTGATGAAGCCAAATTCGGTAGGATCCAGGGTTTGGAGGTCACCTATGTCTATTTATGAGGTCCACAATGATACATTCCATGGCCTTACAGATGAGGCTGATCAGTCTTATGGTTCTGTAATTCCCTACGTCTGTTGCTAGGCCACCTTTGTGGAGGGGAATAACTGTTGCTGTTCTCCATTCCACAGGAACAAAGCCTGTGGTTAGGCTATGACTAAAAAGGGTACTTAATGGTGATGCTAGTTCATGTTTTAGCCTATTTAGAAGGCAGCCTGGGACGTCGTCTGGTCCCACACCGGCTGTGTTTTTTGCCTTGGACAAGGCTTTGAGGACCTGCTCTTCAGACATGTAGGGGGGATTTGTGATAAGTTAGGAAGATAAGGGAATGAAATTTTCGCCAAACCTATCCACTAGCAGGTTTGCTATCTCTGCGGGGTCAGTGCGTGTGATACCGTTGGTCACTACTTATGCACATGCTTGGGTCCTACCTTTTAGGCTACATATGTAGTAGCTGTTAAAGGCCTTATGGTTATCCTTGCCTGTACTCGCCAAGTTTCTCTCAAAGGAGCCCTTAGATGATTTGACAAGTTGTCTTATTTGCCTGTTGAGGCTGAGGAGGTTGCTTTTCCATTGTTGGGGCCTTGGCTTTGTTTTCTTGGACAGCAACATTTTCTGTTTATTGTGTCCAGATCCCAAGTTTGTTGATGTTGGATGCCCATCATGGCAGCTTGTTTCTACTTTGGACTCTAGCTTTGATTCTTTCTGGTACAGCCGAGTTTATACACTTACGCAAGTGACTGTACAGGGCTTTAGTGTAAGCTTCAGCATAGTTGCTACTTCCAGCTTGGGATGGGGCTTGGAATGCATTTATACCTTCGCCTAGGAGCCTACAGTTTGCCTTGGTGAAGTATTTTAGTCTAATTTCACCCTTTGTGAGTTCTGGTGTTAGTGCCAGCTTGAAGATGACTGTTTTGTGGTCAGATTTAACTAATAGGTGTCTGACAGTTGCGTCAGTGCATCTGTTTGACATGTTAGTGAGGACCAGATCTAGAATATTTGTTCTTCTTGTTAGGGTACGAACAATTTGTTCCAGGGCATTTGAATTAAAGTCAAGGAACTTTTGTGCCAGCAAGTTGGGGCTAGTGTAGATTTCCTGGTTGATGGTGGGATAATTGAAATCCCCCATAACCAGAGTGTTCAGTAAAATTTGGATTGTTTCCAGTTTGGTCAAGTAGACTTTGTGGATGTTGTGGCCCATGAAGGGGGATCTATATCTGGCTATGACTTGTATGGGGCTCTTACCCACTGTAACCTGGACTTGGAGTAACTACATGGAGTTGTCCAGTCTAATTAGATGGGAGGTGAATTTATCTCTAATATAGATAGAAACAATGCCTCCTTTGGTTTTCACACATTCATTTTGTGGTCTAAAGGTGTGGAAGGCATTGTAGCCTTGCAAGTCCAGGAAACTAACTGAGGCATTGAGCCAGTTTTCTGTGACTGTACAAACATCTACATCTTCTAGGGATGGAAGTGCTTCCAGAGAGGGCAGCTTTTGGTTTAATTAGCAGCATGACCCTTATTTTATTCTGGCTGGCTAATTTGAAATCTGTAATGCTATTTGAGATCTTGCCTAAAAAGCATCATGGGGGAGGCAAGAGCGTTTGCCAGAAGCTGAAAGCCTAGAGGTGCCAGATGCAAACTGTCTGTGGGAAAGCAGTGAGGTTTGTTGACCATGGCCTCCTAGGCTGACAGGAACTGGATCCCCTTTGAATGACCCCAAAAAGTAAGCTAATTACTGAAATCAATCATTTTTGGTTTATACTGCATCACCATTCTAGGTGAGGGTAGTATGCTGCTCAAGGCTAGGGACATACCTGCCTGGGACACATACTCAGAGCTCAACCATGTCTCTCTTCATATAGTCCAGTGAGGTACATCTCAGGTCATTCACACCAACGGAACTATGACAGAGTCATAATGGTACTTGCTGCTGAGAGACCTGACTGCATGCATGATCTGATGAATCCTGGCACTGCATAGACAGCTGACCGTGACTTTCTCCTTGTCCAGCCTGGTGAGTGGGACATCTGTGTGTATCACTATTGAGTCTCCAATGACAAGAAAGGTTGTTTTTTAATTGTTTTGCCTTACAGGCTTGGTGGGTGAGACACTGGTGTTGCTATGTGTTTTAGGTGCTGTGGGGACTGTGTTATTTGTAGCAGTCTTGTGTTTTGGAGGTTTCTGGTGCTTGGGTAAGTTTTTCCAGAGAACCTCCACGTACGTAGATTTTTGTGTTTGATGCGTACTGTGTGCATGAGTAATGGTACTATGTGCATATGTAGTGGTGGGTGAGTTGACAACCTCTTCCCTGTTACCGTTTTGAGTGCATGGATTCAAGATTCTTGGTGTAGATACATCTCTTGTACTCATTACTAGAGTGAGTTATTAGTAGAGGGTTGTCAGTGTACATGAGGCAATTGCTACACTGCCTCAAGAGACCCAAGTCAACAAGGTTGGCAGGAGACACAAGGGTAGTCCAACTGTCCATAATGCTAGGTTGAAGACTGTTGTCACTAGGGTGGCTTTTCAGAATCATTTATGGAGGAGCTCAGTGGTTGAATATTTCTGTCTGGGGTTTTATTTATTTGTTTATTTATTTTTGCCTGTGGTTAACAGGTTACAGCTTACTAGTAGTATTTCTTTGAGCAGGAAAACACTAAGGATAAGAGATACACTAGTGTAGTACAGTAGTATCTAAGGAAAAAATTGTTGGATTTAACTGTCCGGCTTTGGAGCACAATTGCGCTGCAGTGAATGGTGCTACAATGCACAAACAAGCAGAAACTTGCTCAAATGCAAGGCCTAAATACCAGAAGCTAAAAACTTTAAAAAGACTCTAAAAGCCCAATGAGGATGCTTATTCCAAGACCTAGACTGCCATCCCTTTACTGGACAGGGTCCAATCAACACAATCCTCTCACTGAAGTGCAGACAGGCCCCTTCCAATCCAAGATGGCCTGGGAATGTGCTCAGAACAAACAACCACTACAAACAAACCCAGATGCAGTGCAGCAAGCCTGTATCTAGACTATGCTATAGCTACTCTGGGTTCAGCAGGGAAACACTAGAGAATGTTTAACACTGCAGAAAAATAGTAGCGAGACACTAAAAAAAAGTTTAAAACAGCAGAAAATCAGCAAGGAGGCTCTAAGGAATGTTTTAAACAATTAACAGATCAGTTGCTTAAACACTGCTTGGTGGGAAAACCAGAACAGATAGCTTTAAAACAGTGAAAAATACCAGCAAATACTTAAACAGTGAAAATAACAAAAACGGCTTTGTAAACAGTGAAAACAGTAATAACATTTGATTTAACAGGCACAGTAACATAGACAATTGCAGTACAACAGTGTAGTTTAGTACATAGTATATAAGTACAGTATATCAGCTGCTAAAACTTGAATAAAAAACTTTAAAAAGATTCTAACAGACCAATGAGGATGAACATATAACTGTTTTTTTTTGAAGGATGATAAATGTTAGGTTCACATAGTTAAAAAGTGAATTGGAAAAGGCACGTTAATTCAACAATTACTTAATTAAGGACGTAACTTAATTTGTATAATTAATAAGTTACGTCTATATAGTCAACAGGAAATGGATTGGGTAATGTTTGAAAAAGTTTGGCAGAGGCCAAACGAAAGCACTCATGTATTTTTTTGTTTTAACTTTTAACCGTTAATAAATTGTTTGGAAATCGTTTCAATTGGTTTCGACTGGTGGTGTATCCTCTGAGTTTCCAGCCCCATTGTGCTTCTTGTGGATTGTTGGAGTTTATTTTGAAGATTTTTCGTTGGTTGGTTTGTAGCAGCATGGACTTGGCAGGAAACGAAACAGAGATTTCACCAAAATCCTCATCTGAGGTATCATTGAATTCTATTTCGTGCCTTTTACAAAGACTTAACGACAGGATGGACAGGCTTGAACAACGTTCACTATCACAATGTTCAAATATAACTGCACAATAACCCTTTTGTGGATATAAATGGGGATGAACCGGATGTTCAAGGAGCTAATAATTTATTGGCGGACAGTGCAAGGGAGGGAGAAATTGAAATTCAACCAACTACTTCGACTGTTGATACCGCAGGATCATCTGAAGATTTTTCTAAGTGGTTGCACAATACAAAAGGTTTACACACGAGTGCAACACGTCAAACAGGTACTGTGGAATCATTTACTGATAAACTTGCCGAATTAGACTAACTTTTATTAAAAATAAAAAAAATTACAAATGGATAACCTATATTTCCAGGAATGTATTAACAAGCATACTGTGCCTAAGGGCTTACGTGTCTGGAGATTTCCAACTGGGTTATCTGCTAATTCGTCTTTACACATGGAACTTTTGAAACTTTTTGATGGATTCGGCTTTGATTATATGAAATTAGTAATTAGTGACAATAACTCAACTTTAAATAAGTTATTCAAACAAGCGAGTGACCTAGAAAATAAAATAAAAAAAGACACTGTGTTTAGCAAATTCGACTTTGATTACCATCGCATTTTCACATCAATAGATGAGAAAATAAAGGTAATCAGGGAAAGGAAAGCAAAAAAACTTGATCGTGATGTGTACGCTTATGGTCAAGGAAATGCATACCCGCAACCTCCGCTTTCACAACAGTGGGGAAATAAAGTTAGTTTTGGAAAAACTAACAACAATAACAATATAAACTTTGATATAACCCCAACTATTGATGAATTTTGTGATGAAGACACCGATTTTTTAGGGGAGGGTTCCTTTCCCCCATTACGAAGATCAGAGAGGCTTCAGCAACGTCAACAGACGAATCAACAGACTATCCAGGGACAGCAAAATCAATCCAACAGTCGTGGTTCGTATACGAGAGGGAGATTTCAGAAGCAGGGGGGAGCATGGAGGGGTCGTTATTAGTTTCTAACGGCACCCACGGTCCTACTCTGCATAAAAACAGAAAAGGTGACTTTGTGGTTTACAACTATACGGACATTACTTTAGGAGATGACATTTGTGATTTGTTGTCCCGGGGTCAGACTTTCGTTCCAAGTCGGAAAATGGATATTGTGCAAAGTATTATTGATTTGAAAATGTTTACTAGGAAGTTGAATTTTAGTTACATGTTTAAGCATACTGAAGAGATTGTAAAACCATTCTACATCTCTAGTTCTTTTAACCCGCCATTACACCCAACAATAGAAACATTTGAAAAGATATGTGAACTGGATTTTAGATCCATTTCAAGTAGTTATTATAACAGGGCAAGTTACAACTTATCAAAATTTGAAAAAGACACCTTATGGGATTTAATTAAGATGGATACCATCAGGTTTATCAAACCAGATAAGGGCGGGGGTATAACCATTTTTAATGTCAGTGATTATAACCAGGAAATGGAACGCATTTTGAACAGTGATACATATTTGTTGAGTTCTATAAATGAAAAGAATATTGCGTATAGATGAATTAAGGGCATTATATACAATTTATTTATTGATGGGGATCTCACTACAGATGAATTTAATTTGAACATAGACCACCCAAGGACACCTGTGTTCTTTGGAGTTCCCAAACTCCATAAAAGTGTCGAACAACCACCCTTTAGACCCATAGTAGATGCAAAAGGGTCTATTACATATCCTATGGCTAAATTTATAGACAAAAACTTAAAGAAGTATATACAGTCAGAGAAACATCTATTGAAGGATTCGTGGCATTTTTTAACAATTATGAATGACACCGACTATGATGAAAAGGATATTTTAATTACTATTGACGTTAAAGACCTGTGTTCCACAATCCCACATAATGAAGGTATCACTTGGTTTAATAATTATTTATCTGAAAAGGGTGTCAGACAGAATATTATCAATTTATATGATCAATTACTGGATATAATTCTAAAAAATAATTACATCTACTTTAACAACAACATCTATTTACAAAAAGAGGGGGTAGCAATGGGACCCCCATGTGGCGGTTTGTATGCTAATACAGTAATGTGTATGTGGGAATTAGAAAATGTTTTTTGTTCTAAATATTTTAAGTATTGTAAATTGTATTTATGTTTTTTAGATGACATTTTTATAATATGGATGGGGAACAAAGAATTGAATTGAATTAAATTATATAAACAACAACACACATTTTTTAAAATTTACTGCAACTTATGATGAAAAATCCATTTCATATTTAGACGTGTTACTAAAAAAGGATAAGGATAGAAACACCAATAAATCTCAAATATTTCGTAAGAAAACATACAGTAACACATTATTGCATTATAGTAGTTGTCACCCATTTTCGCAGAAGAAGGCTGTAATAAAAGGCCAGTTTGTGAGAGCAGCCAGGATGGTCAGCGTATGGGAAGATTTTATCTCTGAATGCACACATTTGTCTAACATGTTTTTAAATAGAGGACACCCTGATCATTTAGTGGCCAATGTGATGGCAGAGGTGGTAACAAAACGTGAAGATTTAGTTTATAAACCATTATTATATTACAATAATTATACAGTAATTGAGTCTACACCAATGGAACCAATTGGAAAAGGCACGTTAATTCAACAATTACTTAATTACGGATGTAACTTAATTTGTATAATTAATAAGTTACGTCTATATAGTCAACAGGAAATGGATTGGTTAATGTTTGAAAAAGTTTGGCAGAGGCCAAACGAAAGTGCTCATGTATTTTTTGTTTTAACTTTTAACCGTTAATAAATTGTTTGGAAATAGTTTCAATTGGTTTCGACTGGTGGTGTATCCTCTGAGTTTCCAGCCCCATTGTGCTTCTTGTGGATTGTTGGACCAATGAGGATGCTTATTCCAAGCCCTAGACTGACCTCCATTTACCAGTCAGGGTCCAATCAACAGAATCCTCTCACTAAAGTGCAGATAAGCCCTTTCCAATCCAAGATGATTAGAAAACATGCTCAGAACAAACAAACACTATAAACAAACCCAGATGCAGCAAGCCTGTCCATGATTCTTTTAAGATTTGTCCCTGATTGGTTGAGAGCTATTCTTGAACCTTAGCATTTAAAGGACCATGTGATGAACCACCACTGGACCAGTAATTAAGAAGCCTCAGTCCTCACCACTGGCACCTGTGGGGGGATGTTCACTGTAAAGACAATAGCTACAACACACACAATATATCCAGACACAGCTCTCTGCATCAAGTACAGTTTCCCTTAAGGGCACACCGTGACCACTGACAGTCAGCGGCTTGTTCCTCACTCCTTCCCATATCCCCAATAAGACTCCCTACTGGCACAGCTATAGAGTTGACATTTCATCTGAGTGACCAAGCCAAGACTTCCAGCACCCTCTCTATTGAACCACTGCTTCGTGTCCCTGCCCAAATAGCTGACACGCGCACTCTTTGAGGTTTGATTTACACACACACACACACACACACACACACACACACACACACACACACACACACACACACACACTGGGGAAGGCTGGCTAAGGTTTACTAGATATGCTCCGCTCCCTTCTGCCCAGACTATAAAGTAGTTACCACTGCCACCAGTCACTCCTTATCAGCAACTTTAGGGTCCTTAAAGGGTGTCCAATTTTACTGTGTAATATTAATACTAATACAAATGGTAGTTTGACCAAGAGCAAGGCTGTTAGGAGTGGCCTACACAGTGTCACCAAATAAATATGCAAGTACTCTCAAAACTTAAATATCTCTACACAGATCAACCACAATGAAAGGTTTAAATATATTTAATAATAAACAATAAAAGAACAAGACAATACGAAATATACATTCACAATGACATCAGAGTTCAAAACCACAGGAAATACTTAAAATAACATTGCAGTACAGGCTCACACAAATAAAGAAAAACATCTAAACTAAGCTTAACTATATTCCTAACTGAATCTAACATAATTATAGTGTTCCCTAGAAACTTCCTCACTATAGAGCAAGGGAGATGTGGTGAATGGTTCTTACTGTTGTTGTTGTCCAGCCCAAGACAGAGTGCAGAATGTTCTCACTAAGAGACTTCTCAAAATAATATTCCAAATATTACTGCTGAGCTAGCTTGCAGAATAACATCATTTCTTGTCATCGGACTTCTTGCTCTCAGCAGAACCCCCACTGCTAGAAGCTGGCAACATTTAGCAACTACCTTTAAAAATATACAGACAAGGGCTTTTGCTCAGATTTTTGGCAGATGCTGGAAGTCATAGCATTGTTTTTGGGAGAGGGAGTCAAAGCCCCAATGTTCACCAACACATATAGTGTGTGTGTTTGTGTGTAATGAACAGTAAAATTTGCAGCTGTGGACTGACGAGTGCTGACAAGGTGATGGGTAGCAAGTGTCATAAGACTGGGTTTGGAGACAAGTGTAGTGGACACTGAGCAAACAGACTTGCCCACACTATGTGCTGGAAGTTGATTTGCAACAGTGAGGACATACATGGGGGGGAGGGGGGTCTAGAAGGAAAATATAACAAAAAAGGGTACATTTTTGAATAAATTTATGTAAATATTTAGTATGGAAAATGTGAATTTAGCAGTAGGAGCTCAGAGAGAATTTGCATATTATTCCCCAAGGCTAGACAGAAATTATATTTCACAGAAACACATGCATTTAATTATTTCATTTATTTATTTACATTTGTTTACAGGGAAATTCCAACTGGACACAGGTCCTTTTTCAGTGGAGGCCCGGGGAGAAAAGCTCCACAGAACAATAAATGAGCAGCAGAGTACATGAAGAACAATTGAATATACATAAAATAGCAAATAATACATACTGCAGCAAACATTAGCTATGCATACAATATGAAACATAGTAATGAACAAATATACCAATATCTAGCTAGAGGCTAGGAATGAAGGAAGGATGTATACACAGATAGTACTAAGCTCAAACGGATACTATTCTAAACTTGTATGTCTAAATCCTGTATACAAATATTGCACTAAACTTAAGCAGATATAAAGCAGAAGCTCCACATGAAGGTGGAACAAGCTAGAAGGGCTAATGGGATGGAAGGGGAAGATAGAGGAGTAAGAGAGGAGACTGAGTGAGTAGTATATGTGGTAGTGAGAGGAAGCTAGGTGCAAGTCAGTTGGATATGTATTTGTAGTTGAGATGAAGTGAAGTAGTAAAGCATAAGGGGAGGGTAAAGGGTGAGCCAGAGCCTGCAGAGGAAGGAATGCAATGACCAGATGGTGTAAGGCAGGGCGGGTAACAGGAGGGTTACTAGTCAGGATTGGTGCATGGGCATAACTAGAGACTTTATAACTGAGTTTTTAGTGCAGTCTTGAAGAGATTGCAAGAAGGTAGTGTGGTTATAGAGGGGGGAGATTGTTCCATAATCTGGATATGATGCAGGAGAATAGTGCTTCTCCTGTTGAGTTCTTGGGTTTGGGTCACTAGAAGTAGATATTTGCTGTTGGTGTGTAGTGGTCTAGTGGAGCAGTAGGGCTGAAGAAGGTTTTGAAGGGATGGGACTTTAAGAGGCTGGTTTACTAACTTGTGGGCAAGAGAGAGTTGATTCACGTGAAGAAGTTGAGGGAGTTCAAGCCAGTCAACTGAAAGTTTTGAAATGCATCCAATAACTACTTAAGATCACATGTCCATAGTAACTAAAATACATTAACACCACCAATTCAGGTTGTCCTGTTTTATCTAGTAGGTCCTGCAACTGCTGTCTGAATACACTCTTTTCCTCACTACACAACCCTGCTGTAGGGCATAGGCTGAGATTATGAATTATGAATATTGCCCTATCATTACACTGGAGTCTGACTGCCATCAGTCTGTCATTAGTTCTGATTATATCCTTCAGTGCCTTCTGAAGCCTCTCTCTCAGCACAATTCCTACACCATTCACCATTTCTAGCCTGTCCCCCTCCTCAATAGTAGAATCTGGATCTCAAGTGGCTTTGCTACACTGCCCTTCCATCTTGTCTCTGGGATACACAGGATGTCCAGCCTCCTCTGTATCATCACGTCCTCCACTACCAAGCTATGTCCCTGTCAATGAACCTACATTAAGCGTAGCAATTCTCAGTTCATGTTAGGCAGGTTGGTTGGTGGGGACACACTTGCCAATAGGAGCACATATACCCCCTCCCACCGTTAGAATGGGTCCCTGTCGTAGGTTGAAGTAGGTCAGGTCCTCAACCCACTTATCACAGGTAACCCCTCTCTCATCCCCTAAAGGGCCCATCTCTATACCGGAGGAATGCAAAGTGCCTGTAATCACAGCTGCACAGGTAAAAAAAAACACACTCTCCAAAGCCTAGAAAACAGCATCCATGGGACCTGACAACATCACAGGCTGCGTTCTACATGAACTACAGAACGAACTGGCACCCCACCTAAGTACCATGTTCAGTCATAGTCTCACCTCCAGCTTTGTGCCCACTGAATGGCGCACAGCAACAGTTATCCCACTCCACAAAGGGGGAGCCACCAAGGACCCCGAGAACTACTGCCCGATTAGCTTGACGAGCCTGGTCTGCAAGACTATGGAGCGTATCATCATGGAACTTATAAACAATGACATTGCTATATGAGAGGTAGTTGGGAAGTTCTAGCCAGTTGAGTTTGTGGAGAGGTTCACAGTGATGTGTTGATGATTTGTTGCTGGTGGCGAATCTGGCTATTTTATTATAACAAGAGGACAGTTTGGTTTTGAGAGATGATTGTAGGTTTGTTAGAAGAGGGGCACCATAGGGAAGGAGGAATGTAGTAGAGAGAGTGTAAGCTTAGTAGATGAGGTGAAGAACCAATTTTGTCGGTAGAGCATGCCAAGTTTTTGGTGTTTTTTTTATGTTTAGTAGTAGATGGGAGTTGAATTTAAGCTTGTTGTCGATTTGGACTCCTAATAGTTTGGTTTCGGATACCAGCTCTAGAGTTGTATTATTTTGGCTGGTGATGGAGAATAAATTTTTATCAAAGTTATTGGCTTTAGAGGGAGTAAATATCATAAGTTTAGTTTTAGCAGCATTGAGTGCTAGATGGTTGTCTTTCATCCACTGTTCTGTAGTGGAGAAGGCATCTTGAGTAAGTTTTAAAAGAGTTGGGATGCATGAGGCAGCACAGATGATTGTGGAATCATCAGCATATTGTATAATGTTTGCAAGAGGGATAGAGTGGAAAAAGACATTAATGAAAATATTAAAGAGGAGGGGGCCTAATATAGAACCTTGTGGGACACCAGTGGGGGTGTTGAGAAAGGATGAGGTGGCTTTCTTCCACTTGACAGCTTGTTGCCTGTATAACTGGTAAACCAACTAAGGGATGAGGGTGAAAGGTTTAGGTTAGATAGCTTAGTAAGAAGTAGGTTATGAGAGATGGTGTCAAAGGCCTTGGAGAGATCGAGTAGGATGGTAGATACAGTGAGGCCAGAATCTCTAGATTTATTCACAGTTTGTAGGAAGGATAGGAGGGTTGTCAGTGCTATGATGGGGTCTGAATCCGTGCTGGGTAGGAGTTAATAGGTTGTTGTCCAAGATATGGGGAAGGAGTTGAAGATGGATGCATTTCCCTAGGGTTTTTGAAATGGGAGAGAGGATGGCAATAGGACGGAAATTGATAATATTAGTATCAGTTCCACCTTTATGCAGGGGAATGATATAAGCTTTTTTCCAAATTTGAGGAACAATACTTTCTTGGATGGAACGGTTGATAAGGATACTGATGGGGAGGGCAATGGCTTCGGGAGCTATGCTGAGGAAGTATGAGAGAATGTTATCAGGGGCATTGGTGCATGGTTTTAGTTTCTGCAGGAGTTTTATTTATGGTAGAAGTAGGAATAGGTTTAATGGAGAATGGTGGAGGTGAGAGGGTGGAGAAGGAGTGAAAGGAGTTATTGGGGGAGATGGGTGAGGAGAAGTGGAGGTAGGAGGTGGATAGTTATTTGAAAAAGAAGAGGTAAGTTTGGAAATAGAATCTATGAAGAAAGAGTTGAATTGGGTAGCAAGATCAGTGTCTAGTGCATTTGGGGAGGGGGTTGGGTTTTCTGTAGTACCAGGTTTAAGAGGGTAGTTATGCCTCTCCAGAACTTTTGTGGGCTGGTTTTGTGGTTGCTTTGTAGTTGGGTGAAGTAGTTTCGACGATCTACTGAGATGAGTTTTTTTAACTGAGTTACAAAGTCTTTTGTATTCATTAAGGTTAGATGTTGATTTGTTTCTCTGATATTGTGTCCAGGCTTTGTCTCCAAGTCTCATGGTTGTTAGTGTGATTTTAGTTAACCAGGGGGAGGAATTCTTTTTTATTCTTTTGGTTATTGAGGGAGCATGAGTATCTAGAAGATTTAGGAAGGTAGTATTAAAGTGAGTGACTGCATTTTCAAGGGGTAGTGTTTTTAAGGGGTACCAGTTAATTGACTTTAGGGAGTCAGAGAAAGCTTCTGGGTTAAAGTTTTTATGGCATTGGGTAGTGATGTAATTATGAGTAACTTGTAGGGGAGAAGGAAGACGTCTAAGGAAAATGAGAAGGTGGTCACTGAGGGAGTCAGGAAGGGTCCTGCTGCTGGGGTAGTAGTGAGGGTGGGAGACTAGAATCCAGTCTAAGATGTTCCCACTAGTGAAGTTTTTGCATGGTCTAGTTATGGAGTTGATAATTTGAGAGTAGTTATATAGATTGATGTTGAGGGAGTGAGTAGGGGATTGAATGGAGGACCAGTTAATATTGGTGTCTCCCATGATTATAGTTTCATTACAGATATTAGTTGAAAGCCAGGAGAGGATCTCTTCGAGTACTGGGATATTGTTTCTAGGGGGTATGTAAAGGGAGGCTATGTATATAGATTTATGTTTGTTTAGTTGAAGACGAGCAAGTAATAATTCTGCATTAGCGAACTGGGGAATAATTTTATTATAAGGTGTTATACATAGGGAAGATGAGTAAAGTAGTGCTACTCCACCACCCTTTTTATGGGTTTTGTCTGCTCTGATGATGGAGTAATTGGTTGGGACTATCTCAGCATTTTTTATATGAGGTTTTAGCCAGGTTTCAGAAATGACTAGAATGTCTGGTTTATTATGGAGTAGCCAGGCATGTAGATTTGGAATTTTGCTAGGTAAGCTTTGTGCATTAAGAGATGTGAATAGGATGGATTTAGAAATTGAGGAAGAGGGGTTTGGGAGTGGGTTGGGGTGTATATCACCAGATAAAAGTATGGAAGTCAGAAGTTGAGTTAAGTAGCTGAGGTATGTGGATTGTTTTGTTTGTGTGGTGTGGGTTGAGAACTTAGTGGGGGTTATGGAGGGGAGAGTGGGTATTGAGGTTTTATGAGGAGGGATTAGTTTATAGTGAAGACATAGGTTATGGTTGATGGGATATAGTTCAGGAGAGATGGAGTTGTAATGGTGGGTTTTTAATGTGTGGTGGGGGTAGGTTATGTGTAGGAGTGGGGTGTGGGTGGTGGGATTTGGCTTGGTAAGATAATAGATTTAGCTAAGGTTCAGAAGGAGTAGTAGTTGAATTGAGAGGGATAAGTATTTTACAAACATGTTGGGCTTTTGATTGGTAAGGTAGGTGTTTAATAGGTGGAGGGAGCAATGTAAATTAGGTGTGTTGTGTATGGGGGAGGCAATAGGAAGATGAAAGGGGTGTTTAGTGGTTGGAGGGGAAGTAGGAGTGGCTAAGTGGGTATAAATTCAGATGTAGTGGGGGTGGGTGGAAATTGGGGGTAGGGTAGGAGAGCGGAGTGAGCCCGGAGGGCGAACGAAGCAGGGAACAACAAAAGAAGAGAGATCAGCAGCAAAAAAGTATCAGCTACAACTGCTGATGATATAGACAGGTAAGGAGGTATGGTAGGTGTAGAAACCAGATAAGGACGAGTGTTTTTGTAGGGATGTAAGAGAGGTTTCAAGTTGAATAGCTAGTGTTGTACAGGGGGTGAAAAACCAGGAAGCAGACAGAAAGAAAAACAGGCTCTTAAGTTAGGTAGTCAGTTAAAGTAGGATGGATCCTGGATTAAAACCTATTCCCTACTTGAGAAGAAGGCACGGTTTAAATGGTGCCCTGAGCCAATAAAGAGAGTGAAGAATCTCTGGGAAATGAGAGAGCTGTTCCAGAGGAGGCTGTGAAACTCCTGAAAAGGGATGAAGGGACTTCCAGACCATGAAATATACCTGACGGATAATGGACAGAACCCAAGAACCTGAACTGATTCATTGCCAATTTGGAAGCGGGAGGGACAAGGGAACCTAGCCAAGCGAAGGAGGAAGCAAACTATCAAATGGAACCTGGCTTGTCCTGGAAAGCAGGTTTCTGGGTGGCAGACTTAGCAGGAGGCACACGTTGCCTTTAGAGGAGGGTGAGATTGCCTACAAGCAAGTGCAGACTTAGATGGTAACTCCTCTAAACATTTAGGAGTAGGAGAAACAAAAATATGTTTCAGCTCCTGTAAGACTTTGCCCTTGTCCTGAAGAGACTTGAAAAGGTCAGCAGCAGCAGATCTAATAAGAGTTCTATTACCAAAGGAATATCCAGAAGTTTGGCCTTAATCTCACTGAAGACGAAGCCAAGAAAAACATCTCATAACAGAACCAATGGTAGTAGCCCTATAAAAGGCATCAGCTGCATCATAGCTGCATTTGATGGAGTAATTTGCAACTTGAGAAGCACAGCCCAACAGGGAAAGGGCTGAAGCCTTCCCCTCATAGGAAGGTCAGAAATCATCTTTGAAACATGAGAAAGAGCAGCCAAGACATACTTTGTCATAGGAGTCTGGTAGTTGATGGCCCTAAAAGAAAGTGGTAGCAGTGTAAACTTTCTTGCCCAGCCTTTCCATAGCCCTATTATCTGTATCAGAAGGTGGCAGCTAGGTTGGGGGCAATAGCTTGGATGGCTTGTCAAGGAAAGCTCACATTACAGAAGGATAAGCAGAAGGCCATTTATAAAGAAATTTGCACTTTTCAGGCACTTTATAGAATCTATCTGGCTTCTTAGGAGCAGAGCTGAGATCTAGGGGCCACACATGCTGTTGAGAAGGTATCCAAAAGGGCAACCAGAACAGGAAGAACAGCTGATGGCTTGGGAGACTCCATCTGTAGGAGCACATATTTTTTCTGAATCTCACAGACTTGAGAACAACTCCACTTAAAATAATCCATCATCTGGGCAAAAGTACCCCCAAAGGAGAGCTCCTCTAGGGGGGAATCTGGGCTTATGGAGTCCTCCTCCTCTGAACCTTAGTCCAAGTTGGAAGGGATTTGGGAAGAGTAATCCTAAGATCCTTCCCAGAGTCCAGGTCCTCATCCATGGAATATAGTTCCTTAGGTCTCTAGAATGGAGTAGAATTCCAGGGAGGAGCAGGAATATAGACCCGTAGAGGAGGTTTCAAGGCCATCAAAGCATTAAATAAACCTTTACTGAAATCCTGCCATTCATGTTGGGGATCCTTAAAAGGGGAAACATGCTTTGTTTTTTGTTTCTTTTTCTGGGGGAGGTCTGCTCGAAACATCCTTGTAGGGTCAGACCCTGCCGTGACTCAATAATGGTGGCAGGAGTCTCCTTCCTAACTAAGATCTGAGGACTCCTCCCCAGTCCTTTGGATATAATTAGCTGAGATTCCCCCTCAGTATCAGGTACAGATGTTTAAAAAACCTCCAAGGATTTGCAAGAAGCGCCAGTTCTCCAGGTATAGGCAAAAGGAGGAGAGATAACTACAAAGGGTCTTGGGCACAAATGTCTGGCAGATGGAGCACTGTGTATTATCACGAGAAGCACCCAAACAGAAGGAATATTGGTTGTGATTGTTTTTATGGGGAATCTGCCTCCCACACTGAAAGTTTCCCTTTATGAATGACATGAACACAACAACCACAAAAAAGAGAAGAAAAGAAACCCCAGCAGGGAACTTATTTGAGAATATGGCTTGATAACCAGCACAGCAGAAAGCCGTTCAGACCGATGTTCACAGTTGGACTGGCAGCAAAGAATTTGTGTGTGTGTGTGTGTGAGTCCGTATGTGACTTATATGTCCTACTCTGTGTGTGGGGAGCATATATGTGACATCCAAACCTTATAAGTACTAAAGGCTTTGGTATACTGGCCGGATATTGGGTTATCCTTGGCAGGAAATCCCTTAGGCAAATAATACTGCAACAGTGATATGGAAGGACATCTATAGGAATCGATCAGATGAGGTAAGACAGGACTAGGAAGAGAGATTGTATAAGAAATCCACCAAGAAACAATGGCAGGATATCTGTATGGGGCACAAATATGCAGCAAAGTCTAGAAGATTTAGGATTTTTAATTAGGAGTGTTTGCATATGTATTTTTATATCCCAAGCAGATTCTAAAGAATTTTCCTCTAGTAGACTGCAAATGTTGGAGGTGTGATGGGGAAGAAAGAGGTAACTGGGAACATATTTTTGGAAGTGTAATGAGTTGACTAAAAAACCCACCAGACTATTCTATCAGAAATACTGGATGAGCAAACTGGTATAACTAATGAAATGATTTTTTTGAGTTGTGATACACAATTGGAATTGCCTAGACATTAGTAAGTCTTTGCTGAGATCACAACAAGCTAGAGCAATGGATCCCCAAATTAAGGAGAAACCAGCGGAGTGGGAAACATCTGAACAGTTGCCGTATGAAGATACTTTGGAGCCTTCCACAGGAAACCAGTACAGATGTTCAGTTGGGAGTTGCACAGCAAGGGAAGGAACAGGAAATGTGGCAACTCTGACACAGTCAATGTTGTGAAGTGATAGGCCAGTGAGTTCCCATATGAAACAGCAATGGATGACAGGATGAAAATGAAGATAATGTGCCACAGGACAGGAAGATGCTCTGGAGCTTTCTACAGAATGCCCACAGGAAATGAAGAACCAAGAATGCATCCTCAGTTTAAAAGAAAATGATCTAAGAGAAGAGTTGCCTGATTTAATGGAAATGGACAGACATATTAAGATCAGTGAAAGAAATAGACTACAGAAGTCAATGAAACCAAAAAGTTACAAGTTTGATAAAACAAATGAATACAGTAATTAGGACTGCCCATAGAGATTGATGCGATATAACAGAAGTAAATAGGATATACTACTGTGCAGCTAACTTCATAACAGATAAAGTCTTATCACAAAAACACAGGGTAGAAAGGGAAAGGAAGGGGAGAAATCAAATACCATCATGGAAGTATTGACTAGAGAAAACTATACAGCAATTAAGACAAGAAGTGTCACTGTTAGAAGACTATAGAAGAGGAACAGATTAACAAAAATACTCAGAAGACAGACAGATGTGATAAAAGCAATGCACAGTATCAAAACAGATCAGGATCCATTGTGCATTATCGCAAATAAACTAAAAATACCAGCACAGGTAGAAAAATGTAGAAAATATGCAGATAAATATAAAGGAAAAGTACAAAATAAGCAATTTATTGATGACTCGAAAAAAGTTTTAAAGAGAACTGGGAACAAGGCAAATACAATCAAAACACCACCAAAAATAAGAAGAAGAAATAGATGCATTTTGGAGAATTATCTATGAAGATCCTGTGGAACATAACAGATACTAAATGGATAGAAGAAGTAAAAGAAAGAATAAGAAGTTCAAATGTACGAGGATGAGGATGGGGTGCCAGGTGCTCTCTTTTCTGGGCACCAGAAAATGTCTAGAGTAGAAGCCTTGGCCTATCTATTCTGCAGGAACGTGCTCTACTGCCCTCATAGAGAGCAGGGAAAGGATTTGCTTTTGTGCCTCTGCCCACTGATTTGGTGGTAGATCTGGGAACCCTTTTAGGCCTGGAAGGGTTTGGAAGGAAAATTTGTATCCCTGAGACACAATGTTCAGAACCCATTGGTCTTTGGTAATAGTGGTCCAGGTGCTTGAGTGAAAGGAGAGTTTTCCTCCTAGGGGTAGGTGAAGGTGGGCAGATGGAGGGGGTGGCGGAGGTGAGTCATTGTGAGTTCTTACCATAAGGGGGTGGCTTAGAACTCCCTGGTTTTGAAGTGGAGGTAGCCCACTGCTTAGATCTCTGCATTCCCTGGGGCTGCTGTCTGGGGGGGGGGTCTGTTTCCACAGGGTCTAGGCTGGGCTGGTTTACTAGGAGCAGGAAAGGAGCAGTGTTTGGATGGACAATGCCTGCTGAACCTAGGTGGCTGGACCTGCAGGAAATCCTTATCTGTTTGCATAGATTTTGCTTTTTCTTCCATCTTTAAGACATCTTCTGTCTCAGTGCCAAATAATTTATCTTTGTGCAGGGGGGCATCCAGAAATTTAGATTTTACATGGTCTGGCAGGGGTTGTTCCTTAAGCCATGCATGCCTTCTAATGACAGAACGAGTGACTGCTGCCCTGCAAGAAGCTTCTAGGGCATTAAAACCACAGTGCAAGGTGTGTTTAGTTACTTGACTTGCAGAATGCATTAGCTCTTGTAAAGCTTTAGATTCTGCCCAAGCAGGAAGTGAAGACATTTTGTTTAAGGTGTTCCAAGGTATGTTGATGAAATTCCAGCATGTGTAACTGACAATTTAGTGCCCTGATAGGAAGATTAGCTGAGGTTTATACTTTTTTACCCCATTTGTCCAATGCTCGGGAATCCCTGTCTGAGGGCTGTGATTCTTAGCAGAGGTTGCTTTAATCCCTTTTGGCCCTTAGGGCATCAGGAGTCAAGCTGGATTCAAGGAAAACATCCTCCACAACATCCAGGACTGGGGGAATGGCCAAGCGTCTTGTGTTGGTGAAGATCTAAGAATTCTCAGAGGACAGTCCTGACTCTCCCATTGGAAATGCTCCCTTAAAGCATGCAGAGTTTCACCACAGGAAAAAATCCTCTGTGGGAGAGGCTGAAGGAATGGAATCCTCTGCATCAGAATCCTCATAAGTGGAGAGGTGTTGCACGTCTTCATACTCAGATGCATCAGACTCATCTGACTCTTGTTCAGTCTCAAAACTACAGGGGACAGATCTCTTTCCCTTTTGGAGGGGGTAGCTTGGCTTCCCCTGATCAGCATGATAAGGTCTTCTACCATTTTAAGCATTTGAGACTAAGGCAAGGAAGCAAGTGCCTGAGAGTGGGTCATTGGTTTCTTGGGTGTGGTTCATACCCTGGGCCTAAGAAACTCAGTTGTTTTTGAAAGAACGATAGTCATGAAAGAAGACGTCGGTTTGTGTCAAGATTTGGTAGTGCAAAGGACTTCCTCGGAAGCCGGTGCCTGCTCAGCGGCTTTGGACCCATCCAAGGTAGAGATGACCACAGGATCCTTAGTCAAAGAAGAGTTCTGTGGCATATTGGACTCTGAAAGGTTCTCGGTAGCGGCCTGCGAATCAACTGAAGCAGGCATCAGAGGCTGCAAAAGCGCCTGAGGACCGGAGAACTGACTACTAGCTTAACGGAAGCATTGTCGGTAGGTTTGGACCTGTGCGGTCTGTCTCTGTCTTTATCTTTACGTTTTTTCAGAAGATCTGCTGTTGGATGGCTTACTGAAGCCATACTGGAATTCAAGGACTGTTAGCGAAAATATCTGGCTACACTAAGGGCCGGACGACGGATAGTTCTGGCGTTGAACAAAGCACAGAAGCGGCAATGGGGGACGTCGTGGTCTTGGGCCTAAACAAGTGACACATTAAGAGTGGAAGTCTCGGTGTGGTATTTACTTTCCACAGGCGAAACAATTATTAACTTTTTCTGACATCGGTTAGTGCAAGAAAAAAGGATCCCCAACGGGGTACTTAGCACTAGAAGACTTCAATTCGGTAACCGAAAACTCAGGTAGCGGCCGACCAGCACTCATGCGAACTGCTTCTGCTACAGGCTCCACGGTAAGAAGGTAAGAAAGAATGATGTAATGGCGCTGGCTGCCTTACTTTATACTACTGATGTCAGTCTTCAAGCGACAGCAACCGACAAAGAAATACTAAGTCTCTGGTATTCAGGCCAGCCGAGGGCTACCCTGGCAGGGATAACCCAAATGTGATGACTGCAACAGTGAAACACGAAGAACGTATACATACTGATAATTTGCCTTCCGACGACGTATAAACTGTACATTGGAAGGATGTCAATACAATCTACAATCATTTAAAAGAAAACTCAATCATGGGAAAAGAACAAAAGGGTAATGAAAGAAAGTCATATGGAACAAATGATCATTTGTAGTTAAAGTCATTATGGAGAAATGTAAAAAGGGAAGAATCTAAGTATGGCATGGATACACTATAAAAAAGCATTTGACAGTATCCCACATTCATGGATAAAAGAGTGCTTAAAAATGTATAAGGTATGCTGACTGATTACATTACAGTGACCATGAGACAGTGGCAAACTACTGCAGTTCAGGACACTCTGTCGCCACAAAGTGTAAAAACTTCTCATCTTTTTGTAGATGATTTAAAACTGTATAGTTCATCAGATGATGAAATGAAAGTGCAACTGCAAGTGGTCAAAACATTTTCTGATGATATAAGAATGTTATTTGGTCTTGATAAATGTGTAAAAGTAACCTTTAAAGCAAGAAAGCTGCAGCAACAAGAAAACATCAGTTTGGGACAAGAATGTGATATAAAATAACTTGAGCAAGAGGGGGTGTATAAATATTTGGGAATTATGAAGGATCAACAGTAGAACATGAACAAATGCAAATAAAACTTACTAAGGAATATTTTAAAAGACTTAAGTTAATAATGAAAACAATGTTGACATCTAGGAACAAAGTCCAAGCTATAAACCAATTTGCTCTTCCCTTCTTAACTTACAGTTTTGGTGACTGACTGGCCCCAAAAGGTGTTGGATAGGTTGTCAGGAAAACAAGAAGGATGCTTTATGCTCATCATATGATTTATAAAAAACAGTGCATGCCAAGATTATATATTCCATGTTATGGGCCTCCTCAAAATTGATTACATGTATAGATCTGCAATCGTGGGACTGCATACATATCTGCCGACCTCATAAGACCCAAACGTAGTGAAAATTTTGAAACATGAGCAGCACAATAAGTCTAAAATGACATAACTGCTTAGTTTAGCAGTAGCATATTGGCATCAAGTGGGAATGGAAATCAAACCAGAAATAGATAAAAAAAAAAAAATCAGGCAGCACCTGAATGTGCCAAAAAAAAAAACCCAAAAAAGAAAGAATATAAGATGAAGGATCAGATGAGAAGGCAAAAAATGGAGAAAATGCATAAATATAGTTGCAAGTATAGAAAACTCTTGGCACAACCTCACGTTGTTCAGGATCAAATGCAGGAATGGTTAAGGAAAGGTGAATTTAAACCAAAAGATGAAAGGTTAATATTGGTGGCCCAAGATAGTGGACTATGTACAAGTTGGTTTGGAAAGTCCAATGCAGAGTAGTTTGCCACTGCCACATGGCCGTTGTAATGTAATCAATCAGTATATTTTATACATTTTTAAGCACTCTTTGATAGATGAATGTGGGATACTGTCAAATGCTTTTTTATAGTGTATCCATGCCATAATTAGATTCTTCCTTTTTACATTTCTCCATAATGACTTTAACTACAAATGATCATTTGTTCCATATGACTTTCTGTCATTACCCTTTTGTTCTTTTCCCATGATTGAGTTTTCTTCTAAATGACTATAGATTCTATTGACATCAGTTCCAGTGTACAGTTTATACATCTTTGGATGGCAAATTATCGGTCTGTAGATGTTCTTCGTGTTTCACTGTTGCAGTCATCACATTTGGGTTATCCCTGCCAGGGTAGCCCTCGGCCGGCCCGAATACCAGAAACTTAGTATTTCTGAGTCGTTTGCTGTTGCTTGAAGACTGGTGCCAGGTCGTCAGTAGTATAAAGTAAGGCAGCCGATGCCATTACATCACTCTTTCTTGACATGGAGCCTGTAGCAGAAGCTGTTTGCACAAGTGCCGGTCGAACACTACCTGAGTTTTCATCTACCGAACTGAAGTTGAAATCTTCTAATGCTAAGTACCCATTGGGGATCCTTTTTTCTTGCACTAACTAATGTCAGAAAAAGTTAGTAATTGTCTCGCCTGTGGAAAGTAAATACCACACCGAGACTTCCAGTTGTTTTACATTACGAAGGTGTGTTTTTTGTGTTTGTATAAGCTCAGCAGATCCTGCCCAGGTGTCCTGCAGAGACCTACAATGCCAGAGAGACAAAAGGAGAGACTTTGGAGTGTTTAAGTACCATTTTTTGGTTTTTCTTGTTGCTTACTGCTATTTCTGCCTAAATGCTCATTTTTTGGCGTTTATTGCTTCTCAGAATGCTCATTTTACACTGAAATTGCATATATTTGTGCCTGCACTTAAAAATACAATTTACAACAAAAAAACTAATTTTAAACTGTTACTGGCTTCCCACTCAAGTGCGGCAGCCATTACTGCACTATAAAAGTGGTTTTGCATTTGTTTCTACTGTTTTCTTGAAAGAAAAAAAAAAAAAAAAAAAATCTTGCTATTTTCCTGCCTTACTAAGCTAGAAAAGTTCATTTTCAGATACCTGGACTGTGTTTAAGCTTCTGTATTTTGTCATACCTTACTTGGGCAAAAAGGAAGTTTCTTTGTTCACCAGTGAACGTGGGGAGCTCTGAACAGCCTACCTACCCTTGGAGGAGTTGTTTCTGCCCAGAAACTGTAGTTTTATTGGCCATTTTGGGCTAATTTCTATCCCTTTAATCTTTCTGATACAAAAACCTCATTTGCATGGTTTTGCGCACCAGGCAGCACCGGTTATCTAGGGTTAAACTATTCCTGACTCCACGAAGTCTGCTCTTCAGTTTTTCCCTTGGAACTAGACAAACCTTCAACTTTAGCACTCAAACCATTCATTTTACAGACCAACACTTGCTTAAAACTCATAACAAGCACTAAATACCCCTAGCACTAGTTCCCCTTATACTGTCCAGAAGGACAAGGCTCTCTATTTGTCCACACCAGTCAATCAGAAAAACAGCTCACTCTACTTATTCAGGCATGTCCAAAGGGCAGTTTCTGGTGTACTCTCCAGTCCAACTGGTGAATCTGGGCATTCTGAGGCAATGTTACAACTTCCTCATGTACACAGACAACCCTCTCCTCGTACCACCAAACACTAATATATGCAAGAGATGCAATTATACAGCCAGACTGGAGGCAAAGCTCTCTCAACCCCAGACTGTAACTGACTGTCAAGAGAAGAAGGGAAATACTTGCAACACATCACCAGTCTCACATAGACCTAACAAACCAACACAGGCAAATAACACACAAATACACAAAAACATACTTGGAGGCTCTAAATAAAAATCTGCAAAAGCAACAGAGACCTCCAAAGCAGACATCCAAGCAACTTCCACAATCCATCACTAACCATGAAACACATACTTCACATAATCAGTGTGCCACGCAATCACAGCCCTTAAGGCAAAATAACATACCCAACACACTAGTGATGGGTGACTATAGTCAGGTACATTGATGTCCCACTCACTAGACTGGACAAGGAGAAGGTTACAGTTAACTGCCTGTCGGGCGCCAGGATCCACCACATAACACAAGCACTCAGGTCACTCCAGAACAAGTACAAATACGACTGTCATTGTACATGTTGGTGCGAATGACGTGAGACGTACCTCCCTGGACTACATGAAGAGAGACATGGAAGAGCTCTCTGATCATGTAGCCCAGAGGCAGGTATGACCCTGACCCTAAGTAGCATCCTACCCTCACCAAGAATAATGCCACAGTATAAAGAAAAAATGATCAACTTCAACAATTGGCTACATTGCTGGTGTCATTCAAAGGGGATCCACTATCTGTCTGCCTGGGATGACATGCTCGACAAGCCACGTTGCTTCATAAGAGATGGCTTGCACCTGTCATCCTTAGGCTTTTGAATACTGGCAAAGGCTCTTGCCGCCCCCATAGTGCCTTTTTTAGGCAAGGCTCAAAAGTCAAACCCACCACCGTAAATAGCACAAGTAACCAAAAACTGAGGGTAATGCTACTGAACACCAGAAGTCTACACCCCAAAATGCACGCACTCGAGGCACTCCTCAGTATGGAGAACATCGATATCCGTGCAGTAACAGAAACTTGGTTTAAGGCTCCAGAGAGCACCCCAGCACTACCAGGCTATAACTCATACCATGCCTTTAGGCCACAGAACCCAGACCGAAACACAAAAGTCGGGGGTGTATCCATATTCATCAAGGATACTCACACCTCCAGGTTAGTGGCATAGTACGATGCATCAGAGATCATCTAAGTGCAACTAACAATGGGCAAAACTGCAATCCAAACTGTAGCTTAATACAGATCACCCACCATGACCCAGGACTCCCATTTCTCATTTCTGGAGACACTGGGAAATATGAAGGTCCTACCAAACACCCTAATACTGGGTGATTTCAACTACCCAAACATTAACTGGGAGAACTACTCAAGTACTAACTCCCTTGCCCAATGCTTCCTAGAACTTCTAAACTTGAATGCCCTGGATCAACTGGTCAACACCCCCACCAGAGGGAACAACATATTGGACCTGGTCATCACCAACATGGGCAACCGGTGTTCCACATCTGACGTCAACCCCTCGCTGGTTAGATCAGACCACAGACTAATCACTCTGGATATTCACATTCCGCCTCCAACCCCAATCAAGGAAACCACCGTGAAAAACTTTTCAAAAGCAAACTTCACGTTGCTTAAGACTGAGGTGGAAAGGTTCACAGCCCACACGCCAATTGATAATGCTGTCCAAGCTGCTGAAACCTATACAAAGGCACTCTATGATCATCTGCAGGAATGCATGGATCAAGCTATCCCAAGTAAAACCAAGACTCACTCCTCCAAGAAAAGGAAACCAGTCTGGCGGACCCCTGCCATAAACAGGCTCTACAATAGAAGGAGGAAATTAGTACAGATAAGAGCAAAATCCCTAGAAGGAAAGACATCCTTGATCAGTATCAGCAAGAAACTATGATCCCTCATTAAATTATCCAAGGCTAGCTTCGAAAGAAAAACTGCCAAGGACTCCAAAGATAACCACAAAGCATTCTTTAGCTATGTCAAGAACCTAAGAGATCTGCTCTGAGTTGGTGCAGAATGGCACAACATACACTGAACCGACTGATATTGCCAACATTTTGGCAGACAGGTTCAGTGCAAACGTCACACCCCTCTCTCACCCCCTAAAGGGCCCATAACCATACCAGAAGAATGTAAGGCCCCGGCAATCACTGACACACAGGTTAAAATAGCCCTATCCAAAGCCAAAAACCCAGCCTCAATGGGACTAGATGGCGTCCCAGGCTGTGTCTTACAAGAGCTCCAAAATGAATTAACCTCTCACATAAACACACTGTTCAAACTCAGCCTCTCTACAGGCTACGTACCCACAGAGTGGCGCACAGCAACAGTTATCCCATTCCACAAAGGTGGTACCACAATGGACCCCTTGGAACTATCGCCCTATAAGCCTGACTAGCCTGGTCTGCAAGGCTATGGAGCGCATCATCATGGAACCCATTAACAGAGACATTGGGAATCTCCAAACTTTGGACCCCACCCAGTTTGGCTTTGTTAAGGGCAGATCATGCCTCCTAAACCTAGTGGACTTTTTTGAGACAGTTACCAAGGCATTAGATGAGGGTAAGGAGGTCCACACAACCTACCTAGACCTCACAAAGGCTTCTGACACCATTCCCCATTCTGGTATTATAGACAAACTCACCAACCTGAACATTAACCACTATGTCACAAGATGGGTTGCAAACTGGCTCACGGACAGAACCCACACGGTGAGAGTTACAGACTCTAGGTCCGACTCTAAACCAGTTACAAGTGGCATCCCCCAGGGCTCAGTCCTAGGACCCCTCCTGTTCGGTATATACTTCTCAGAGGTACAGGCAAGCACAGGAGGACTTTGGCTGACCAAGTTCGCAGACGACTGCAAACTAGGGGCCATAATTGATTCTCCAGCTGATAGAGACACCCTCCAGAAGGGTCTCACTGAGATGGATACCTGAGATGGATACCTGGTGTCAAAATCATGGCCTCAAACTGAATGCGAAAAAGTGCATAGTCATCCCCTTTGGAAAAAACAAAGTACCCACGAACTACCACATAGATGGTAGTCCCCTAAATACAGAAAAAGTAATAAGGGATCTGGGGACCCAAGTAGATAGCAATCTCTCCTTTGATAATCATATTGCCAAGGTGGTCAGAAAATCCTTCTACGTGGTCCACCTAATCTCAAAAGGGTTCTCATCCAGAACAAAGGAGGTTATTGTGCCTCTCTACTCATCACTTATTAGTGCCATTATAGAATACAATGCCCCATTTGGGATGTACCTTACAAGACACCTACAACAGCTGGAAAGACCACAAAAGTACCTCACCAACAGGATTACTGGCCTCAAACAGATGACCTATGCAGCCCGACTAAAGAAACTCCAGCTGTACTCGGTTGCATACTGCTTACTCAGAGGTGATCTCTGCTTGACATACAAGGCCATGTCCAACCCAGAATTGATGGATATGCTCCACCTAAAAAAAAAAAACAAATCCCTGAGAGCCACACACTCTAGGGATATAAACTTTACCACAACAATAAATAGGACGTGCTGGAGGGATAGATTCCTGACCCACAGACTCCCATGCTTTGGAACAAGATTCCAATATACATCAGGCAGAGCCCCCCACTAGCACTCTTCAAGAGAAACCTTGATGGGTGGATGGGAAACAGAAAATTTACCCCAGGGATCACTGCAGTGACTCTGCTGGACAGAGGCGCAGGGAACTAATGGCTTTGTTGGTCAGAGGCACAGGGAACTAATCTAAGGGGGTGGCGAAAGCCAACACACTCTGGCTAGGCTTAAAAATGCCCTTGGGCAGACAGCCTAGTGCTTACCTATGAACCTATGCACTCTTGTGGGAGGAGAGGGTAGATTCTGCCCTTCTGAGCTGGGAGTTTCTGGTTAAAGGCTTGTTGTGCCTTCTTATTTGAACTGTTTCCTTCTGAAATTGTTTGCTGTAGCATAGTCTAAATTCAGACCTGCTGAATCTAGCTTTGTTTGTATAATTTGAGCACTAATCCAGCCCATTTTTTTTTGGAGAAGGTTCCCCTGCACCCTAGTGGCAGGAGTGTGCAATTAGAACTTGTCTGATCGAAGACTGCTGGAACGGGCCTCAGTTTTTAGCTTTTTATTGGTTAATTTGTTTAAATCAGTTTGCTTATTATCTACTGTTGTATTTAAAAAAATAAATAAATACACTTTATGCATCGCCGCTTAGCTAGGGTTAAACTATTCCTGGTGCCATAAAGTCTGCTCTCCAAATTTCCCTTAGAACTAGCAAGTTTTTTTGTTTTAGCACTCAAATCTGTTTCTTTGAGGTCAGCACATGTTCAGAACGCGTTGTAAGAACTAAATAAGCTACAAATTACTACAGCACTCAACTTTCCTCACTTGTCTAGAGGAAAACAGTTTTCAGTACTTAATAAGCACCTATCCAGGCACGTCTAAGGGTCAGCTTTCTCCTGTCTACCTGATGAATCTGGGCATCTTGGGGCAATGCAGCAATTGCCTTATGTACATAGACCACCCTCTCCTCCTACCACCCAACACTACAACCTGTGAGAGATGCACTTACATAGCCAAACTGGAAGCAATGCTCTCTTCACCCAAGACTGGACTAGACAGTCAAGAGGAGAAGGTAAACACTTGCACCTCACCACACTCATCACATAGTCCTGCAAAACCTACATCACCAAAACACACATATAGCAACACAAAACACACACCTACATTTGCGGAGACTCTCAATAAAAATCTGCTCAAACAACAGAGACCTCCAAAGCAGAAACACATGCAAACTCCACCCCCAACACAACCCAAATGACACATAGCCCACAAACTCAGTGTGCCATTCAACCACAGCCCATAAGGCATAACAAAGTACCCAACACTCTAGTCATAGGTGACTCTATAGTCAGGCACACTGATGTTCCACTCACCAGGCTAAACAAGGAGAAAGTTACTGTCAGCTGCCTGTCTGGTGCCAGGATCCACCACATAATGCACGCACTCAGGTCACTCCACAACAAATACAAATATGACTGTCATTGTCCATGTTGGTGTGAATGACCTGAGAGGTACCTCTCTGGACTACATGAAGAGAGACATGGAGGAGCTCTCCGATCTTGTAGCCCAGGCAGGTATGACCCTAGCTCTGAGTAGCATCATGCCATCACCCAGAATGATACCACAGTACAAGGACAAAATGATTGATTTCGACAATTGGCTAAGCTTCTGGTGTCATTCTAAGGGGATCCAGTATTGGTCTGCCTGGGATGACATACTCGACAAGCCACAATGCTTTACCAAAGATGGCCTGCACCTGTCGCCCTTGGGATTCTGGATACTGGCTAAGGCTCTTGCCACCCCTATAGTGCCTTTTTTAGGCAAGGTTTAAATGACAAATTCACCACTGTAACAGGTACAAGCAAGCAAAATCTGAGGGTAATGCTACTCAATCCTAGAAGTCTAAACCTCAAAATGCACTCGCTCGAGGCACTCCTTAAAATGGAGAACATCTACATTGGTGCAGTGACAGAGACCTGGTTCAAGGCTCCAGAGAGCAGCCCTACATTACCAGGCTATAATTCACACTACACCTTTCGGCCACCTAACCTGGACCAAAACACTAAAGGTGGAGGTGTGTCCATATTGATTAAGGATATCCACACCTCCAGGCTAGTTGCTCAGCATAATACATCCGAGATTATCCAAGTGCAACTAGCTCTGGCCAAGACCGCAATCCAAACTGTAACTTGCTACAGATCTCCCACCATGCCCCAGGATTCCCACTCATTTCTTGATACACTGGAAAATATTAGGGTACAATCCAACACCCTAATAATGGGCAATTTCAACTACCCCACCATTAACTGGGAAAACTACTCATGTACTAACTCTTTTGCTCAACGTTTTCTGGAATTCATAAATTCCAATGCCTTGGATCAACTTATCCACACCACCACTAGGGGCAGCAATATCCTACACCTGGTCATTACCAATATGGGTGACCGGTGTTCCACACCAGAGGTCAATTCCTCGGTCAGATCTGACCACAAGCTAATCAGCCTTGGATCAACTTATCCCACCCCCACACCCCATTAGGGAAACCACCACAAAAAAATTTCTCCAAAGCCAACTTCACACTTCTTAAGACAGAAGTGGCAAACTTCACGACACTCATGCAGAAGGACAACAGAGGTAAGACTGCTGAATCCTACACAAATGCACTTTATAAGCACTTACATGAGTGCATGGATTGTGCTATCCCTAACAGAACCAACATGCTATCCTCCAAAAAAAAAGGAAGCCAATCTGGTGGTCCCCTGCCATAAACAAACTCTACAACAGAAGAAAGAAACTGTTGCGGAAAAGAGTAAAATCCCATGACTGGAAGAACTCCCTGGTCAGCCTCAGTAAGAAGCTGAGATCCCTCATAAAATCCTCCAAAACTAGTTATGAAAACAAAATCGCCACTGATTCTAAAGACAACCACAAAGCATTCTATAGCTATGTGAAGAATCTCAATGGCAACACTCAGATCTGCTCTGAGTTACAGCACAATGGCACTAAATATACAGAACCAACTGATATTGCCAACATCCTGGCAGACAGGTTCAGTGCCAACTTTATTCCCCCCCCCCCAAAGCGCCCATCTCTATACCGGAAGAATGCAAAGTTCCTGTAATCACGACTGCACAGGTAAAAAACACACTCTCCAAAGCCAAGAACACAGCATCCATGGGACCTGACAACATCCCAGGCTGTGTTCTACATGAACTACAGAATGAACTGGCACCCCACCTAAGCACCATGTTCAATCATAGACTCACCTCAGGCTTTGTGCCCATTGAATGGTTCACAGACACGGTTATCCCATTCCACAAAGGGGAGCCACCACGGACCCCGGGAACTACCGCCCCATTAGCCTAACGAGCCTGGTCTGCAAGGCCATGGAACGTATCATCATGGAACTTATAAACAAAGACATTGGTAATCTTCAAACTCTGGACTCCACCCAGTTCAGGTTTGTAAAAGGCAGATCATGTCTCCTAGACCTGATTGACTTCTATGAAGCAGTCACCAAAGCCGCAGACGAGGGAAAGGTGGTTCACATAGCCTATCTAGATCTCGCCAATGCTTTTGACACCATCCCCCACTCTGGAATTATAGATAAACTCACTAACCTAGGTATAAATCCCCATGTCACAAGATGGGTTGCCAACTGGCTCACTAACAGAACCCACGCTGTGAAAATAGCAGAATCCAAATACTACTTCAGACCAGTGATAAGTGGAGTACCACAGGGTTCAGTCCTGGGTCCTTTCCTGTTTGTTATCTACTTTTCTGAAGTACAGGCTAACAGAGAAGGTCTTTGGCTAACAAAGTTCACAGATGACTGCAAACTAGGAGCCATAACTGAAAGTCCTAACGATGTGGACATCCTACAAAAGGGCCTCACTGAGACAGATGCCTGGTGTCAAAGCCATGGCCTCAAGCTCAATGCCAAAAAGTGCACTGTCATCCCCTTTGGTAAAAACTCTGTACCCATGAGCTACCACATAGGTGGTAGTCTACTTAACACCTAAAGTGTAATAAGAGACCTTGAGACACAGGTAGACAGTAGTCTCTCCTTTGACAATCACATTGTCACAGTAGTCAGGAAAGCCTTCTACGTGGCACACCTCATCACAAAAGGTTTTTCATCCAGGAAAAAAGAGGTCATTGTTCCCCTCTACTCGTCACTCATTAGACCTATTATAGAGTACAGCGCCCCTTTTGGTATGTACCTCACAAGACATCTACAACTGGAAAGGCCTCAGAAATACATCACAAAGAGGATTACTGGTCTCAAACAGATGCCGTACGTAGACAGTCTCAAAAAACTCCAGCTTTACTTCATTGCATATCACCTACTCAGAGGCAATCTCTGCCTAACATACAAAGCTATGTCAAACCCAGAGCTGTTGGACATGCTGCACTTAAAGAAATCCCAATCCCTCCGAGATAAACGCTCTAGGGACCTAAACCTTGTCACCACAATAAACAGAACATACTGGAAGGATAGATTCCTGTCCCAGAGACTTCCCATACTCTGGAACAAACTACCTATCTATATCAAACGAAGCTCCTCATTAGCACTCTTCAAGAAAAATCTTGATGATTGGATGGGAAATAAGAAATTCATGCTGGGGATCACCTCTGGGGCTCTGCTCGACAGGGGCACAGGAAAATAACTTTCTTGGGTGGCGAAAACCAGGGTACCTTTTTGGCTAGGCTTGTATAGGCCCTACGGCCGATAGCCTAGTACCTACCTATGAACCTATGAAAACAGAATTGGAAAGAGTACTACATCTTGTTGCTGGTTGTGATATACTAATGGCAGAAGGACTATATACTAAAAGGCATAATAATGTGGCATGACTGTTGCATTGGGGACTGTGCAAACATTATAATATTGAAGTAGCTGAAAAATACTGGAAACATAAGCCACAAAGCATCATAGAAAATGATGAAGTTTATATTGGGATCATCCATTACCAGCAGTTCAAAAAACAGATGTGAGAAAACCAGATATAGTAGTCCATGAAAAGAAGACAAAAGTAGCACTGATCATTGAAATTGCAACACCCACTGAATACAGTGTCTTACATACAGAGAGACAAAAAGTCATAAAATAGTCATAAAATACCAGGATTTGCAGGCAGAAATGAGATCAATGTGGAAGAAGGATACCTAGATAGTTCCAGCAGTAGTAGAAGCAACGGGTCTTATAAAAAAGAATTTACAATCATAGTTAGATATGTTACGGATACATGTAACTCCGTATGAATTGCAGGGGGGAGTCATTACTGGGCACATTGTAAGTGCTGCGATGACCACTTTTGGCTATCATCAAAGAGTGAAACAAAACTAATTTCATGAACTTTAATCATACTTTGACTTGGGAATGGGGTTCATTCCTGTCATAGTATTAGAAACCCAAAAGACTTGAAGAAATTTAAAAAAGATTAATTATGGTGGCTGCCAAAAAAAGCAATTGTTAGAAAATGGAAATTAAAGTCTAAACCAACTGTACTAGAAACACTGACTATAGTAACAGAGAAAAAAAAATGGAAATGGGATCTCTACAAAAGTGTAGGAACAAATTACATAGAAAAAATGGGAATTAGGTTTAAGGGACAGCAGAAATTGAATACGTTATGTAATGTTTGACTGACAATGACTGTATGTACGATTATATGTGATGTGCAACGTTGGCAACTGAAAATATGTCAGTATGGTTTGTTTTCATTTATATAAATATATGATTGCCTATGTCATAAGTGGTAGTTCAATAAAGATGTTTTTTTTTTTTAAAACAACAAAGGACATAACACCTGGCCAGCTTCCAAATCTTCAGGGTACCTTCCACATGTCTAAATTGTCAGGCAGCTTGGGCTGAGCTGATAGAGATAAATTTGGGAGTGAAGCCATTCAGAATTTCCTGCCATCAGAGAGAGGGAGGCTAAGCCCTGAATGGATAATGCTAAGAACAAATAAATGTACAACCTTGCATAAAAAAACGAAAAAAAAAAAAAAAAAAAAAAAGAGGATGTTCGGTTATAGTAAGGTCAACTTAACAACTAAATCATGTTCATCATATTGATCAATACTGCAGTAGTCTTAGTGATATGCTTGGATTACCTCAGCTGGTTACATTTGGGAAGTGAAGGTGAAGAGTCCAGGAGCCACTGGAGAATGTTTCTAGCAAAGTTTGATCTGGATCTAAAGAGGAATCATATGTACAGAGGATCAAATAGCAGCTTCTAAAATACTTCTAGAATCTAACCCTTTCTAAAAGCCATAGATGAAGCCAAGGCTCTGGTAGAGTGGGCATTGGCCCTGCCTGGAATAGTTTTGTTATGGCAAGTCTAACAAAGGCTAATAGCCTTAGACAACCATTTGGAAACTTTGACACAAGTTGTCCTTTCTTCTTACCTTCACAAGAAAGGAACAATTGATCTGAAGATCTGAAAGATTTAGTTCTGTCAAGATAGTACCTATGTTGTCTGTAGACTTCCAAGGTATGGAGTAGCCTTTCTCTCTCATTATTAGATTCAGGAAAGAAAATAGGGAGATAGATAGTTTGGCTTAAAGGAAACTCGGATACCACTTTAGGCATAAAAGGAGGATTCGTTTTCAAAATAAACATGCCCCTATGAAAAGTGAGATAGGGTTGATTTACCATAAGAGCTTGCAACTCAGAAACCCATCTTGCACAGGTCAGAGGAATCAGTATAACTGTTTTCCTTGATAAGGACCTCAAGTCAGCCAGATTAGCTGGTTCAAATGGAGCAAGTGTTAGCTTCTAACACAAAATTAAGATCCCAAGGAAGGGCCACCAGTTTTCTTGGGGGCCTCTTATGCAAAACCCCTTTCAAGAACATTTTGACATGAGACTGCATTGAAAGAGGAGGATCTATGAGCAGACATGCTGAAATGGCTGATGAATGAACCATGAGAGAGGAATAAAAAAGGCCACAGGATAGTAACTCACACAAATATTGTAACACCAGAGAACAACTAGCCCTGAATAGGCACTGGTTATGTTGATGGCAACAAAGAGAAAACCTTTTCCATTTGCTAATAAATGATTTTCTAGCAACAGATGTTCTTGCTTTCATTAGTACCTGCTGCATATCCTCAGTAAACCAATGTATAAAAGGAATTAAGACCTTATCACCCAGACAGTCAAATGAAGGTGACTGACAGGGTGGAACAAACTACCCTGTTCTTGTGTGAATAGATTCAGTCTGTGAAGATGCTTGTAGCAGATGCCCATGGCCATTTCCAAAAGAAAGGAGAACCACGGATGCATGGGCCAGAAGGGAGTCAACACAATGCTCTTTGGGAAATTCCTTCTGGATTTTCAGAATTACCCTGCACATTAGTGGAAAGTGTTCAAAAGCATACATAGCATTCCTGTCCAAGGAAAAGAAAAAGTATCCGTCTTCCAGGCTAACTTGCATGGAGTCCTGAAATACAATCTTCCCATTTGACTCTTCAGAGAGGAGAAAAAGAAGTCTACTTGAGGAACTCCCCAGAGATGGGTCAAATCATGAAGACCCCCTGATCTCATCACTAGAAGAAGCTGCAGATAAAACATTTCTCATACTTTCACAATTTGTCAGAACAAACTTACATGAGCCTGATAATTCAAAATTCTGAAAATCAAAGTTGCAGAAGTATACATTTTTTCTGACACCTATAAATATTTTCCCATTCTTATCAGAAAGAGTAGGACTGGAATTAACAAAATGCATAGCAGCAGTGGGATAGCTGCTGGGTCAGGTTTGAAAAGAGTCTATAAAAATTTAAAAGACTGAGAAACTTTACACATCCCATCTTCCTTTTTTCAGAGGGCCAACTATCAAAAAACTGCAAGCAGTAACACACACATCCTCTAAAGCAGACAAAACAGGAGGAATGGGTGTAGATTCTAGAAAATTTTTCTGCAACGACTCACAGTATTTTCTGAGGGACTGAGAAACATCAGTGTTCTCCCACTGAAAACACTGGCACATTCCAGGAATAGTCTTGGAAAAAGAAAACCCCCTACAGGGAGAATCAGAAACTGACTGAATCAGAAATCTGTGGAATAAAAATGTATCCTTCCTTGCATAATCCTGTTCAGATAAAGAATCTTAAATCTCTTCAGTAAAAAAGGAATCCCTCTTCCTTTTACCAGAAACTACTTTACAAGCAGGATCAATAGCTTGACTTAAACCCTGTGCCAGACACAGTAAACTACTCCTAGCCAAAGGGATTTGAGAAGTAGATACTTGCTTGCTTTTCTGCTTCTTTTTGACAGGAAAAATGGGGCCAGCCGTGTTACTAATGGCAGCAGCTGCTTCCTCAGAGATGGGCACAACATTCTGACACAACGTGGAAAACTTTCCTGTTCCCTCTCCCAGGACCAAAGAGTGTCTTGTCCTTGTCCACTGAGGGGATCCAAACAGCAGTAAAGGACATGGCTAACCCCTGGTCCATAGTGGCTCTAGGTACTACACCAGAGGGATCTGGGGTAAAAGTTGAGTAGTCTGAAGCACAACAAATGACCACAGCAGTCACCCACCTGTGGCTCAGGAAAACTGCTAGCCTGCTACGGTGGCAAAAGCTGTTTAACTTTTCTTTTTGTGGCTAGAAAAAGGACCGATCATGGGGCCGGTAGTCTGCTCCATGGTCAAGCCAAAAATCATGCCTCTTTCCTGGGGAAGACGAGCAATGTAACCAGTCCACAAAAGTTACTTGTTTGACTGAAAAAACACAGAAAAAGCACTTTAAAACACTCTGCCTGCACACAAAAACAAAATAAACACAATTTCTTCAATGGAAAAATGCTTAGAATTACTTTACAATACTTTTAAACTGAAAAAAGGAGTTCTCTGTTTAAAAGTATGTTAAAGTCTCAAGACAATCAGTTAAAACACAACACTCCTCTTCAGGAAAGTTACTTTAAAGCTAGGAAAGCAATAAAAACATCAACAAAGTGAAGAAAATGGAAGCTTTTTTTCCCCAAAGGGGAACTTATCTGCGCAGCAAAAGAAGGCAAAGTTGATCATAAATCCTCGAAAGCCTCAGAGGAGCGTACTCTTCAGAGGCAGTGTTTGCGTTTCTAAGTTTGTCTTTCTCTGTTGCAAACTTTATTCAGGAGTTACGTTACCAGATTTGACTATTTTTGATAGGGTCTATCTTTTATTTGGGCGGGATTGGATCTGCTTTGTTTTTGTGTTTCAGGAGCGTGTTGCCTCAAGGAATCGTGACAAGTATCCTTTGAGAACTAAAGCTTTAAATGCAGCTCTGGTTTTGGAGATATCTAGTTTATAATGTTTGGAAATTTTATGTAAAGTAGACTATGTAGCTGCATCACAAATATCAACAGAGGAATTTGTAAAGAAGGCTGTACATCTTGTGGAATGAGCCTTGGGTTTTATACTTGGAGTCTTGCTGTTAGTACCATAAACAAACTAGATACAATCTGATTGACACCTGGATAGGGTTTGCTTAATAACTTTACAGCCCAGGCGCATATGACACAAACAACTGTCTTTCCTGAAAGCTTTGGTTCTAAGAAGATTGGATAAAATAAGCATTCTCATTCATTAGAATAATTTAGGCACATTGCTGAATGCTTGATGGATTGGTTAATATTGTTTTTGGAAGTGGCTTTCAGGATAAAGGGTCAACTGGTTATCGTGGACCCTGGTCTTTATGAAAGATCAAATATTGAGGCTAAACAGATAGGGCATTTAGTTCTGAAATTACCCTGGCTGATGTTATAGCTGCCAGAAAATTGCTATCCATGATAAATACTTCAGTTCTGATAAAGAAACTTGTTCAAAAGGAGAGACCGTTGGTGATTCAAATGCTAAATTCAAATCCCAAGCGGGAGTGGTTTCTTTAATGGGAGGATGAAACAGGAATATCTCTGAGGAAAGCTTGTACAGTTTATGAGGGGGCCAACATTTTGTTTTGTAATCTGGGAGACAGATGAAATGGCAGTTAACTGTACTTTGATGGTACAGTAGCTAGAAACAGCATGACACAGTGTACAGAAAATCTGCAACTTAAACAGAATACAGATCAAGCTCTTGGCTGGAGGCTCAAACATAGACATGCTTCTATTTGCCCTTATAAAATTGTTGAGTAGATTGTTTCTGAGAAGCAGATAAAATGTGAATGACATTCTGTGGCACAGTAGTGCAGCAGATACCACTGTTACCTCACAACAACAGGTTCCCCGGTTTGATCTGAGGTTCCTTCTATATGGAGTCCATATGTCTTCCTTGTGCTTCCATGGGTTTTCTCTTGGTGCTCTGGTTTCCCCCCACATTCCAAAGACATGCAGTAGGTGGATTGGATGCTCTAAATTAGCTGAAGGTAAGTGTATCTGCATTTGTTAGGTATGGAAGAATAACTGCGATAGGGCTAGCCAACCAGTGGAGAAAACATTGGTTCTATATGATGGTCGCTGTTGATGTGATATCAACTCCTTGTGCAAAAAAAAGGGGGTTAAGGATGGATGGATCCTAGAAAGGGCAGAGTGACAGGCTGTTAAGGGAACTGTAGAAATTATGTAGTTAGAGGATGTTAAGGTCTGGGGTGGATGTAAAATCTGACCTGTTCATTGATATAGAAGCCAAGGAGGCTTTTTCAAATAAGGCCACAGTAGGGAAACCAAATCTGTCTTGGCCGGTACAGAGTAATGAGGTTTATCTGAGATTTACAAGTTGATGCCTTCTGGAGGCATTTGTTCATCAGCAGTTGGAGAGGAAAAGGCATGCAGTAGACTGGGGATGCCACTGGTAGACTACAGCATCCTTTGGTGACTGTTCCAATAGGGGAATGAAGGCGACATAGCTTCTGCACTTGGTGTTGAAGGGAGCGGCAAACAAATTGCAGCAATGCTGGCCCAGTGACTGAAGATTTCTTGAGCCACAGGTGTGTTGAGAGATCACTTATGAGACAATAGTATTAATTTGCTGAGCTTGTCCTCCAGCCATTTGAACTTCCCTGGAATGTGCATTGCTGTCAGAAGATGACCTGAATCTAATGCTCACTGCCACACTCTTATGACCTCTCTGCGAAGGGGGTAAGACGTGGATCCTCACTGCTTGGTGATGTACCAAATTACTGATGTGGTCCAATTGTAGGACTATCAACATTCCTGCAAAGCTAGGAAGATCTCCAGTAAGTTTATGGAAAGATTGGCTTATGACTGGAACTTTAATCCATCTTCCCTTCAAAATGGGCCCCCCACACCAGCAGTGAGAAATCTGAATGCTGTTGGAGAGGGTAACCCAAATGGTCTTCCTATTTTTGGAAGGTCTGATATTAGACACCAATTTAGATGGGTCCTGCAGGATTACATTAAGTGAACTGTGGTTGAGGGACAGTCCGTTAGTTGTGACCATTGTGTGAGCAAAACCCAATGAAGGATTCTCATATGCAATCTGGCATTATGAACCATAGTGATAGTGGCAAAACCAATATCAAAAGTAAATTTTAGTGGTGATAAAGGATCAAAACTGCATATTGTAGTCATAATAGTTTTTCTGGGGATGGGAGATATCTGACATACAGTTGTGTCAGGTGGCATCTGATAAAGCTGATTTATTGTGAAGGTTTTAGTTGCGACTTTTGATAGTTTATGAATATGCCTAAGGATAAGCAGCACTGTAGAAAGTAATCTCTGGCTGTTAGTAAGGGGACTCTTGGCTTGCTGTAGCCAGGAATAACTTGTCAAGATATGGGTAAACACAGATCTCTTTTAGCCACAGGTGAGCTGTGATTATCGACATGCACTTGGTGTACACCCATGAGGGGGCTGTGGTGAGGCCCAAAGGGCAAGGCTGTGAATTGGAAATGACTGGCTCCTGCCCTAAAGAGCAGAAACTTGGATTCCTTTACAATTTTTATATGGTGATAGTCATCTTGGAGGTCTGTAGAGCACATCCAGTTGTTTTCCCTGAAAAACTTGGATTCCTTTACAATTTTTATATGGTGATAGTCATCTTGGAGGTCTGTAGAGCACATCCAGTTTTCCCTGAGACAGGGCAAAATCGCTGCCACCATGACCATTCTGAATTGGAGTTTCTTCATGAACAGATTTAGGCTGCAGAAATCCAGATTTGTCCTGAGGTACTTGTTTTTGTTTGGAATTAAAAAGAATCTTGAACAAATTCCAGACCCACTCTGATTTTGTAGGACCTTCTGGATGGCTTTTTTTTTTTTTTTGAGGGAGGCTAGAGACATCTTGACGAGGGACTTACAGTTGCTTGAGAGGATACATTTGGTAATAGCAGCTTTTAATGTGATGGCTTTTGGAAAAATGGAATGAAATAACCTCTGGAAATGATGTCTTCCACCCATTTGTCTTGTATGATGGCCATCCGCACATTTAGGTGTTGAGACAAGGAGCATGTCATTTTATCGAAAGCAGTTTTGGTGAACGCAAATAAAAAAAGCAGTACACCAAAATTGTTAAAGCAGCAAATACCAGAACAGAAAAAGACTTACACTGTCTAGGCTTGAGTCAATATACATTTACTTCAGTTAAGCCACAATAAGCATTAACTAACTGACTTTAAAATACTCTCTGGCGAGACTTAATTATCTTTTACAACATAAATGCTTTACAGCCTCTTATTGTAAAGCTATTTTGGGGCTGATGCCCTTGCCCACTGCCTGACTGGCAACTCACTTTTCATTTCCCACTTCTGCCGTAAGTAATTGTTATTGGAAAAAGTATTTTACATTTAAAATATAAGTTACTGAAGAATTTAATTGTCTATACATACACACAGATATGCACATTTCCAGATTCACATACCTACAGATAGAAAACCAGACACACACACAGAGACATTTGCCAAGCAATTACAGCTACTTTCTTGACTATGTACATTTAAAATTTCTAATTGTGATCAAATGAATGGGAAAATGATACAGTACAAGATAATGGACCTCCTCCCAATGCCTCATCTGGACCTAATATTGCTCTGTCCTGATTTTCTGGATTACTGTCAGGCAGTGAAGCCACACATTAGTTTGTACTTCTGGCAGAGGAAATGCCTTTTGCTGGAAAATTAGGATTACATTTAAAATTGGCCCTGATTTTATGTCTTTTTTAAAACTATTTTTCATCTTTACTCAGAATTCTTGATCAAAGAAGTTGAGAAGTGTGTTCTAATTTTCTTGTTCACTCCCTCTCTTGTTTGCTCAGTTGCTGAATTTCCCTCATTTGTATACCCCCCAAGTGCATTACTTTTTTTCTTTCTTTATTTTTTTATTTTATTCTCACTAAACAGCAGAGCCATATTTAGTGAGCATAAAAAACTGGGGGGGGGGGGCCATTTGTTGTTTCTTCTTCAGTCCAAGCAAACTTCACAGCAGCGTAATATGTTCCTGAAAGCATCAGACTTGTTTCTTTTACTGTGTGATATCTTTACATTAATACCCTGTTAGAGAATGCCTGTTCTCCAATAGGCTATCAATGTATTCACCCATTATCTAAAGGTTTGATAATGCATTTTTTAGCTCTTTATCTGATTTTGTACAGTTAAACATCTAGTTTGCCGACATTTCAGCCATCAATGCAGACTCCCTTATCAGTAATTTGCCATCATGCAGGCACTATAGGTATTTCTCATATAGTTTCATACAATCATAGTTACTAGGCATATGGTCCAGGAGACCACTGAGGAGGTTAGTACAATTTCTTAATAGTCTCAGAGTACTGACTGGTTAAGTAACTTGCTCAAAGTCATAAAGTAAGCAAATGGAGGCTGAATTAATCAAACCACGAACTGCATGAAGCAGCCTGATATCAGATCAGTGCTTTAATCCTCTGAACTAAGTGCTAGACTGTTTGGAAGCATTATGAGACATTGACCCTGCACTGAGCTTTCTCTTTGCTGATTACTTCCTCCTGCTACGTACTAATAAAGTGATTCTGACCAGTGATGGACTACTGAAGTTGAGGGTTAATCACTTTTTATGTGATGTTGCTGAACATTATGCTAAACACATTTTTTCTAACTTGTAGTTTCAACCTGTATTATACTGCTTCTGAAATACAATTTCAGTTTTACTACTGTACTACTGTTATGTATCATTTTTATTCTAGCTTTTACTTTCATACATGTATGCTCTAATGTGCATTTTGTTTCATGTTTGGTGAGGCTGTGGATGACAAAGGTTTTCTGGAGAAATCTGCTACTCCAGGCAGTAAAAAATTTCAATTGACATCTGATTCACCTTTGCTGATTTCCATGTACCTTCACTGCCCTAGATTATCTGATCTAACTTGCTGAAGGCTTAAATGTACTTTTGTTGCACAGAAACTGCTAAATTATGCAACTGTACTACCAAGCTGCACCTTAAAAAGTCTCCCCAACACACACACAGTTTTCATTCAACCCTTTCAATTAATACCTTATTCATCTAATATGCAAACATGGAAATATTTACACAGCTGCCCTACCATCACTGTCCTCACCGTCAGACATGTGATGCTGACAGCTTTGTATTAAAGACATTTGACTGTTCACATTATCAGCTAATCTTCATGAGGTTCCTGTATGATCTGTAACTGCTGGGATCTTCTTAACAGCATTCTTTCTGGAAAATTCTTCTAACTCTTCTTTGATGCATGGGATATAAACTCCACCCCTCCCCCCACCAGGCCATGCAGGTGCATCACAGAATCAGGTTAAGTGGGTGCACCTGGCCAAACACTCCCCATTTCTGCTGCATGGAACATAAGTGAGCTCTACATACATGTATGCAAGGATATAACATAGAAGCATGTACTACTCTCATGGCACAAAATACCCAAAGTGAGTGCAAGTGTGTGGACTTGGGGATATCCAACAACAGGATATGGAGGGATAGAAATAAGCACATACTGCTGAGTGATCTCTTGAAGACCGAATGAAAAATACCCGACTGTAATATTTTACTTTGGGGATCTTTGCCATGGATAACACTGGGATGAATCTCAAGCAGTCAATAATAACTAAAAAAGGAGTTTGCATCTGAAGAAGTCTAACAACAAGGTTCAGAAGCCCAAAACTTGCACATGGGACTGTCAAAGAAAATATCACACCTGCAGTAAGAGTCCAAGCAACAGTACTTGGTGAAAGAATGCACTAATGGTCAAGTGGTCAAGCACATCTGTCAATAATAGCACCTACTTAAAAGACTCACACAAAAAAAACAACCTCCCCATGTTTTGAAAGTGTTAGTAAAGAGGTGGTTTGTCCATATGATGGCAGTGAATAATAAAGGTGGCAGTTCATTTAGAAAACATCTGTCTGGTTACAGCAAAGCCCTTCTTACCTGAAGCAAAATAGGCAAACAACTGATCTGTCTTCCTAAGCTTAAACATCTTTAGGTAAACCATGTCTAGCAATACATGTTCAGCAAGTCCAGACTGTGTACAAATGTACAAAGTACAGTTTTGTACCTACCATAAATGTAGATGTCCGATAGGTATGCATCTGCAGTCATAACATATGGGTTGTCCTGCCTCAGGCAGCCCTTCGGTCGGCCGGATTTCAAAGTCTGGGTCTGGCCTCGGCTGATGTCGCACTTTCCCCGACATCAGAGCGTCTGGGGTATAAAAGCATCAGCCGATGCTATTTTCCTCAGTTTTTCTTGCCCCAGATGCCAGGTGCCCTCTAGGAAGGCTAAATTTGGATAAATGCAATAAAGTTCCAAACATTTGCAAAATTATATATATATATATATATATATATATATATATATATATATATATATATATATATATATATATATATACATATACACATATATACACACACATGTATATACAAATAAATACACCATAATAGATTCCCCCAGCTAGCTAAAAGAGGGGTAAGCACCCTAGGAATACCACAGAGGGGTAGGAGGGAGGGTAAACCTGACTGCAGATGCATACCTATCGGACATCTACATATATGGTAGGTACAAAACTGTACTATGTCCTTCAAGGATGCATCTGCAGTCATAACATATGGGTAGAATACCATAGCCAATCTGGGGGAGGAGGTACTAAGAAAAGGATGGTGTAGTTAAGATCCCCTGCAGGACTGCAGTAGCAAAACCTGCTCTGGATCTGGAGTATAAAGGTAGATTGTAATGTTTGGCAAATGTATGCACGGAGCTCCAAGTAGCAGCTTCTAAAATGTCCTTGGTAGCCACCCCTCGTAGGAAGGCTGTAGTGGTGGCCGTGGCCCTTGTGGAATGAGGCCTGATGTTTGCAGGAACTGTCTTTCCATGAAAGGAGTAACAAAAACGAATGCAATTTCCTATCCATTTTGAAATTGTCTGTTTGGAAATTGCTTTTCCTTGCACCCCAGTAGCATATGCTACAAATAGTTGGTCAGTTTTTCTGCTACTTTTAGTTCTGTCCAAGTAGTAGCGTAGTTGTCTGTGTATATCCAGGGTGTGCAGAAGTTTTTCCCCTCTATTCTATGGATTTGGGAAGAACGTAGGTAAGTGAATAGCTTGGTTCAAGGATACCCTAGATACCACCTTTGGCATAAAAGTAGGATTGGTTCTTAGTGAAACTCTGTCCTGATGGAAGATAAGAAATTGCTGTACTGCCATTAATGCTTGTAACTCAGATACTCTTCTTGCTGAAGTTATTGCCAGAAGGAATGCAGTTTTCCAAGACAGAAACTGTAGATCCGCTGATGCTGCTGGTTCAAAAGGAGGAAGCGTTAGTTTCTCCAACACAAAGTTGAGATCACAAGCAGGTAGAGGAGGTTTTCTTGGAGGTTTAATATTTTTGATCCCTCTCAGAAATTGCCTGAGGAGAGGGTGTGAGAAGATAGATGGATCCACATTGTATTCTGCTGAAATTGCTGAGGCATGAATCTTAATGGAGGAATAGGACAGGCCATTGTGGAACAATTCTGCTAAGTATTCCAGAATATGTGTCATGCTTGCCACTGTCACATCTGAGCCTTTTGATGTGTTCCAAATGAGGAATCTTTTCCATTTAGCTGAGTATGTCTTCCTTGTGGAAGGGCGGCGAGCTTCCATGATAATGTCCTTCACCCTCTGTGATAAAACATTTTGATTGGGATTTAAGGAATTTTCCAGGCAGTTAGCTGCAATGTTTTCAAGTTGGGATGCATGATCTTGAAATTGTTCTGCGTCAGAAGAAGAGGCCATAGGGGGAGAGGCCATGGTTTTGCCTGTGACATGCTCCTCTGTAGTGGATACCAGTGTTGCCTTGGCCAGTCTGGAGCTATCAGAATCACTCTTGGCTGTTCCTCCCTGATCTTCAGTAGAACCTTGTACATTAATGGGAGAGGTGGGAAGGCATATACTTTTAGAGCTTTCCAGCTGAAAGAGAGAGAGTCCACCCTCCAAGCTTGTGGGTGGTATGTCCTTGAGCAGAATGTCTTCAGTTGATGGTTGAGGGGGGAGGCAAACAGATCCATCTCCGGCATTCCCCATGTCTTTGCTATGAGTTGGAAGATGTCTGGGTGCAGCATCCATTCATGTGCATCCATGGTAGTTCTGCTTAAGCTGTCTGCCAGTGTATTCTCTTTTCCTGGCACGAACTGGGACTGTAGTTGAATATTGAGTTTCAGGCATAGTTCCCATAGATTCATAGCCAGCCGGTATAGAGGGTAGGAGTGTGTGCCTCCCTGCTTGTTTATGTACCACATGACCGTGGTGTTGTCTGTCCTTATTAACAGATGGCCTTGATGGAGGAAGGGTTTGAAAGCCTCGATTGCATGCATCACTGCCAGCATTTCCTTTTGGTTTATGTGCATGCGTAGCTGCCCTTGAGACCATAGGCCTTGGATACATTTGCCCTCCATGTGTGCTCCCCATCCTCGGTCTGAAGCGTCCATGGTGATGGTTTGTTTTGTTTTTGGTTTGTTGAAAGGCAACCCTCTGTGACTGGCAGGCCTGAGCCCACCACAGGAATTCCTTTTGAAGGCAAGGAATGATTGGTATCATAGTTTCTAAACTGTGACTGTGATGAGACCATACACTCCTTAGGTACCATTATAATTTTCTCATATGCAGCCTGGCCTGTGGTATCAGAATTATGCAGGATGCCATGTAACCCTGGGCCTGCAAGATTTTCCTTGCAGTAAGCTGAGTTTGTCTTGTCAGAATCCTGAAGTAATCCGGAAGTTGTTTTTGTTTTTCTTCTGTGAGAAAAGCCATTTGGGTGGTTGTGTCCAGATCTGCACCCAAAAAGGTTATCCTTTGGGATGGAACAAGTCTTGACTTTTGGATGTTGACTGTGTATCCCAAGGCCTGTAGCAGGTGGATGGCATAGGCCAAGTCCTTTATCAAATTTCCCTTGTTGTCCGCTTGTATAAGGCAGTCGTCCAGATATGGGTAGATTTGAATCCCCTGAAGTCTGCAGTGTGCAATTACTGATGCCAGGCATTTCGTGAATACTCTGGGCGCAGTAGATAAGCCAAAGGGCAATGCTGAGAATTGATAATGCTCTGATCCTGCAAGAAATCTGAGGTGTCTTCTGCAACTTGGTCGAATAGGGATGTGCAGGTATGCCTCCTTGAGATCTAGAGTCACCAGCCAAGACTCCTTGCCCAACATGGGAAGAAGTTGCTGTAGGGTCAGCATCTTGAATTTTGGCACAATGAGGTAAGCATTCAGTGCGGACAGGTCAAGAATAGGCCTCCATTGATTTTCTTTTCTTGGTACAAGGAATAGTCTGGAGTAAAATCCTTGGCCTTGTTCTGAAAGTGGTACCTTTTCTATAGCTTTCATTTGAAGCAAGTTGTTGATCAGCTTTAAAGCCTCTGCCCTCTAATTTGGTGGTAGGTTTGGCATTCCATTTCTTTTTGGCAAAGTGGAACCTGTATCCTTTGCGTCCATGTGTCCCTTGTAATATAATGCCAGTTTTTTGAGAATAAAGCAAGCTTTCCGCCCAAGGGTGCTTCCAGTTGAGCCCTGGTAGGCGGAATCAGAATAAAGTCATTGAGCCTGTCCTGGTGTAGTAGTTGTTGCTGCTGTTGCACTACACCTCTGGTTGGCAGGCTGCCACTGACGGCCTCTGTAGGAGCCCTTCGATTGGCCTCTGCCTCTGGGACGTCTGTTCCTGCCTCTCTGGGCTCTGTCGAAGTCTGGAAAGGACCAATTCTTAGTAGGCCAGTTTCTGCTGAATCTCGGAGGTTGTACTTGCAGGAAATCCCTGTTTGCACAGATTTTGCCTTTTCTTCAAACTTTTTTAAGACCTCCTGAGCAGAGGTGCCAAATAAATTTTGTTTCTCCATTGGAGCATCCAGGAGTTTAGCTTTAACATGGTCTGGCAAAGATTGTTCCTTCAGCCAGGCATGCCTACGAATAACTGCCCGAGTCATAGCTGACCTAAATGAAGCCTCCAATGCATCATAGCCACATTTTAAGAAATGATTACTAACCTGCTGTGAGTTGTGTACCAAATCCTGAAGGGATTTACGGTCAAGGGGTTCAGGAGAAGAAAGTTTCTTATTCAGTTCATCTAACAAATACTCTTGGTACTGTATCATATGAAATTGACAATTTAATGCCCTGACAGAAAGAGTTGCAGAAGTATATACCTTCTTTCCCCATCTCTGTAAAGCTCTAGACTCTCTTTCAGAGGGTAGAGGATTTTTGGCAGTGGCAGCCGCAACCCCTTTAGGGCCCTGAGAAATAGTTTCTGGGTCTGCAGAATGGGCTTTATACAAATGGAAATGTGAATCCGGGACCCTGTAGTATCTATCAGGTTTGGCAGGGGCCGGAGGGAGAGTATCAGGGGCTGTACTGACATCATTGTACACATCATCAATTACATTCAAAACAGGAGGTATAGCTAAGGGCCTATGTTGAGGCAAATGTAAAAAGGTCCTTAATCTTTTTCTGGAATCAGAGAATTCCTGACCTTGCCATTGAAAATGCTCTCTCATGGAGTGTAGAGTCTCACCAAAAGAAAACTCTTCAGGAGGGGAGGCCGAAGGGATAGATTCTTCAGCATCAGAATCCTCATAGGGCGAATAAGCCTCCTCCTGGTGGTCTGACAACTCAGATCCATCCGTGGACTCATCAGAAGAGTGTGGGTCAGAGGGGTCAGTCCTGGGCCTTTTGTCAGGTGGAGGGTGAGAGGCCCTGTCTGGGTGAGGTTGTGAACCTCTAATCAAAGAAATAAGGTCCTCTGCAAGGCTGAGGATCTGAGAACTAGAGGAAGGCCTCTGGGAGGTAGTCTTGGGAGGCAAAGCTTTAGAAAGTTTAGCAGCTTTAGCCCTAGAAAAGGCCTTAATGGACATGGAAGCAGGGGGCCTAGCTGCCCCACGTGCAGGAGTAGAAATGTCCAAAGGTATGGTGTCGGACATTTCCTGGACACTGGTTTCGGTAGGTAGTTCGGTAGCCGACTCAGCCGGGGCCTCCCGGGCCGCAGTGGTCGGTTGAATGGATTCGGAAGAAGGAATCTCCGAGGACTCTGTTTCGGCCGAAACCGAGACACTCGCAGTAGGCCTTACCGTGGTTTCAGCCGAAACCGCGGGCCGCGAGTGTCGGTCCTTGTCCTTCCGTTTTTTCACCAAATGCGAAGTCGGAGTCTCCGATGGCATTTTATATGCAAAAGTGGCCCCAAAAAATTCCTCTGCAAACTCCGACCGACGTCTAAGAGTTCGTCGGTTGAAGGAAGCACAGGCTGAACAGGCCGATACGTCGTGGTCTGGGCCTAAGCAAGGAAGGCAGTAGGAATGGAAATCCTTATGAGGTATTTGTTTCCCACAAGTTAAAACAATTATTTACTTTGTCTGACATCGGCTGAGGCAAGAAAGAGTCCCCAACGGGGTACTTAGCTTTTTCAAAGTCTTCGGTAGCTGAATTCACTGGATCTGACCGACCGGCACTTGCGAACAGCTTCTGCTTCGGGCACCGCGCGGCAAGAAAGACTGAGGAAAATGGCGTCGGCTGATGTTTTATACCCCAGATGCTCTGACGTCGGGGAAAGTGCGACATCAGCCGAGGCCAGACCTAGACTTTGGAATCCGGCCGACCGAAGGGCTGCCTGAGGCAGGACAACCCATATGTTATGACTGCAGATGCATCCTTGAAGGACATCTTTGTATTCCCTGGATTTTTATTCTGAACAGGTAGATGGATAAAGTGGATCAAGCAATCAATCCAAAACTAATTTACAAAGGACATTCAGACCTGTCCTAGAATAAATTTGATTTCTATGAAAAAGGAGGACATGAGGCTACAAAATCCACCTGACAGATGTAATGGCCACCAGAAACTGTATTCCACAAGATGATCTTCAACTCTGGTAATCAACAAGCTTGAAAGGCAAATGGACAAGCCTACTGACCATGAAGTTCAAGTTCTAACAAGAAAAAGGGTTCTTCAAAGAAAGCCAGAGATGGAGTACACCATTCAGGATCTTCTTGAAAAGCATGTGCTGAACCAAAGCTCTGTTGTCCATGAGATCATGAAATGTCCAAAGGTCACATGCCTACTTGTTCAGTGACACAGAGATTTTTGTCCCTGACCACTGTCAGTTGACCTGGTTTGGATTATGAACTAGGCTACTGGAGGAGTCAGGCTCTATAGATAGACATCAACAGTGAATCAAGCTCATTGGCACAAAGGGGAAAAATCTATAGTCATCTGCAATCAAGATGACAAGGTTTGATTAGTGGCTCAGACACTGGAGGAGCTGGTAAAGGGAGAGAGAAGACTGACTAAAGTATGCCAAATCACCTCTCTCATGAGGAACAGAGAGGGTCTGCATGTCTGGTGTGCACTTCCCATGCCAAAATTTAAAGTGATGACTGGATATCTCACAGAAGTACTGACTTCAAAGGGGACAGTGCCTTTTGACAGGTTAAGTGACTTGTGGAAGTAGGTGGCATACCCTTGCTAAGACCACTACATGGTAATTCCTGAGCATGCTACTATGCATGCATAGTGGGAATGGCTACAACCTAAATAAAATCAATCAATAAATAAAGTTGACTTCCCAAGTGGATTTCAGCACTGCTATCTCTCAATCTTCACTTCTAGTCGGAACAAATGAGTTGAGGTGCTGTCACATTCCAGAGAAGAAAAATGAGCTGATTAGTTGAATAGATGGAGGTTTTATGGTTATCAATCTCTCTAGGGAATGCCAACCAATTTGGGACTCAAGGACAATAAGCCTACCAAAAGGATTGCAAAACATCCTAGATGGATATTGCATGTGTGCAGAAGCATCCACTTGCACTAGGTCCAGCACATTAAGTGTTGCACAGCACTTTCAAGGACAACAGGAGGGTGTTACTTACATACCAAAACACACTGAACCCCTATTGGATGACATCCATATAGCTTACCTCCCCCTCCATGTATTAGAACACTGGGAGCAAGAATGAATGGTTGTGCCATTGGTGTTGGGGAATGGAGGTTAAAAATATATTACAGCAGAAACCTGTATATTGGAATAACTATGAGACAAGAAGAACAGATGTCTCAGACAGGCCAGGCAGACAAGCAAGTTCATGAGCTGTGGTGGAAGAAGGTATATTTCAACCTAGGTGAAGTACTGCTTCCATTTGGTAACGTATACTGTTGTAGTGGATACTTTCTAGGCAGCCTGAAGGACTCCAGAAATCATCGATGGATATCATATCAAAGAAATGAGTAGCTGTAGCCTGCTGCCCTCCACTTCTCTAAACAATCAGACCGCCCTCATCTTGACTGAGATGGTCTCCTGAACAGTCAAACCACTCATTTCTTGACCATCTGGAGAGAATAAAAATGAGCTCTAGCACTTCTTCTCTGAACTTGACTAACAGGTGTGAAATCAAGAGGAATTTTGGAAGGGTGCAAATGAAATCTCCCACTGTCCATTTCTCTTTATTCTGCTGCAGCTGGGGAAGGCCTCATATCACAGTGTAGCAAACAACTTCACCTTTAGGGTGTCCAGCAAACAGAAGAGCTTTTAAATGCAGGTGTTCCTCATTTTCATTGCCATGAGATGGCTGGAGCTGTGACTTAAGGTATCCACAAATATTTTCACTTCCACTTGGATGTAAACTGCTACTACAAAGACAGGTGACCGACAGCCCCAAAACAAATCACTTCTCTGTACATGAAGTATTGCAACTCATTCACTCCAGGGGAGCTCAGGAAGTTTGAACTGTAACTTCCAATGGGCGGAGCATAAGCCTTTTGACAGAATCAAATTATGTTGTCACATTTCAAACAAATGTTCATATCTCTGGAACCATACTGGTTATGAAAAAAGTATAAATGGCAATCTCTTCATCACAAACTATTTTTATAGTGGTAGTATTCTTTAGGTTCTAGGTATTAAATGAAAGTTTATAAGTCACAATAAACACAGTAACTATTATGTTTGCAATATTTTGTAAACAACTTACAATATCTCAGCAACCACTCAAGTTACACACATACTGTTAGCAGCATTTTATTCATCTAGCTGAGAATTTTCATATGAGGCTAAGCAGTTCTGTCTGTGTTACTTGGTGGTTGAGATATTTAGAAAAATGTGAAAATTATACCTATACAAATTAATATCATAAAAACAACAGTTAATACATCTTACCTGCATTAGACAGAGATCACATATTAATGCAGTTAAGTTTGCCATTGTGTAAGCTTTAAGATGAAATCTTGTAAAACCTTGTACATGGCATGGTTTTGGCATTACTACTGTAAATATGAACAAGCAATATTTGATGCCGAGAGACATCAGTAGGAGTTATCTGCAGCTGCACCTGGAGGTGTCACTCGGATGTAATGAACTACACCACGGCCTGTTTGACTGAACTCAACTGCAAGGGTTCAAGTTTTTAGCTTCTCTTTCACAGCATGGAGAAATAACAGCACCGTCTTCAGCATGTTTTTGTGATGCCACTATTGTGGGTACTCCACTTTCACTATATCAGTAAGGACTCCATTTGGACTTGCAACCTGCCAATGCAGCATTCATCATAAGCACTTCCAATATGTGCAGCAGCAGAAACAGTGCCTCAACTCATTCAGGTAATTGGGAAAAATCTACTACTGTAAGGCAGTGACAAAAGGTCTAACACCATAATGAAATCTGGAAGAGCTCTGTGACTTTACAACTAGTGGCAACCTCACAGCGCAGTGGAGCTTTCCATTTAAATGCAAACCAGGAAAACTATTAACAGTGCTAAGAAGCAGAGCCGAAGGCAAGCCTACACTTACTTCAATACTCTCAGAAGGATGCAGTGCCATGACTCTCTGGGTCTTGCCCTGAGCAGGAAGGAAAAAGCACAGGAGAGAGTGTTTAGCTCCAACCCAAATCAAGGAAATCCTTTTGGTGGAAGTTACACTCACTTCTCTAAACTTAATGGCAATTCCCAGGAAATGCAACCAGAACAGAGTCCAAACAAGTGCATCTGCCTGAGGGACCTTGAAAAGAGTACCAGGAGCAAGTCATCCAAGTATAAGAACACCACAAGATTCTTTCTCTTGAAGGGCCTTTAGCACCATGCCCAATACTTTTGTAAATATTTTATGGGACAGGAAATATGACAAGCTGTACTAAATAAAATGCCATTGGGGGCACAGAAATGTGTGGGACTTCTAACTGTTGATTTGAGAAGAACACGACATGTTCAATGATAACAATTACCCTTCATATGGCACCACAGGCATGAAAGGACACAGAATTACTGTCGGGAACTCACGGTACCGAATGTGCTTACAATGGGATAGCATCCTTTTTCTTCTTCTTCAGAACAAGAAAGAGAAGAATAAAACCCACATAACAAAGCTACAGGAGACACATTTTGAAAGACAGCATGACAATTTGATAAAGAATGGATTTCGGGATGGATATTCAGCAGAATATCAATAACAAAGGAAAAGGGAGTAGTTATACTAATTGCTAGTATAGTTCCAATAGTGATGGAAGAGGAAAAAAAGAGAAAGTAATGGTAGACTCATGGTAGAAAGGGGCTACTGGCTAGGAAGGAGGATTACACAGGCATGCATTTATATTCCACCTAAAACTGCTATTATGCAGCTTAACACAATTCTGGGAGAAATGATCAACTTTCAGCAGGGAATATCATGTATAGGTGGGGACTGGAACTTGATTGCAACAGTAAGGATGTATCTGGGGGGGCTAGAAGGGAAAACACAACAAAAGAAAGTAGATTTCTGAAAAGCATACGAAATATTTGGTATGGAAGATAAATTCAGTAGTAAGAACTCAAGACAGAATTTACATATTATTCCCAAGAGTAGAATAGCTGGGCTAGACAGAAATTACACTTCAGTGGAACAAGTGCCTTTAATTGAAAGCTTCAACATGCATCCAATGACTATTTCAGATCCTGTACCAATAACAAGTAGAAAAAAACAGGCTGGTGAAGTACAGATGAGGCACTGGCACTTCCCCATCTATTTGCTAAGAGAGGAATTGGTAGTGGAGATTATTCGAGAGTTATTAGGGAAGACAAAAATTCTTCACAAGTTAAAGCTAGTGAGTGAGATAAAGTGAAAGTAGAGTTTAAAAAACAGTATAGAAATAAAAAGAAAGAAATATGATTAAGAAGTAAGAATTATTTAGAGGGGCTGACAAAGTATTGCAGAATAAGGGAGATCCTACGAAACAAGAAGAGGCACACTCGCAGAGTGCTAAACAGAAAATAAGGGAATACCTGGATAATACACGAGTTTAGAAAGATTGCTGTTAAGCAATTATTTTTGATAATAACAGGCACAAAACTTTTTTCCATAATGACATGGGCAACAGAAAGTAGAAAGGGTTGTCAAACTTAAGGAGCCTATTTATAATAAGAAAAATAACCAGAAATCCTGTACAGGTATTAGAGATATTTTGGATATTGTATGAAAATTTGTATAAAGCAGAGAAATGTGGAAATCAAGAAAAAAACACAACTGGAAATATTTATGGAAGACTTAGCAATAGGTAGATGAGGCTCAACAATTAAAGATAGGAGGAGATGAGTTAAAAACGTGAATGCATATCTCTATGAACGTCTCCAGGAATAGATGGTAGTCTTGTGGAAGTTAGGAGGGAAGAAGGTGATAAAGATCTAGAAGATTTTATTTAACAGTATTTTAAAAGAAGGGGGCGGCCGCGGTGGTGTAGCGGTTAGCGTTGCCTCCTCACAGCAAGAGGTTCTCCGGTTCGATTCTCGGCTGGGGTGCTTTCTGTGCGGAGTCTGCATGTCTTCCCTGTGGTTGTGTGGATTTCCTCCGGGTGCTCTGGTTTCTTCCCACATACCAGAGACATGCTATATGTGGATTGGACACTCTAAATTGGCCCAAGGTTCGAGTGCGTGCATATGTGTGCCTTCTGTGGAACGTTGGGCATCGGGCTGGCAACTCGACACTGTAAAACTTCACTGCCAATCATGAGCGGACAGGTGACCCGCTGTGGTGACCCCTAACCGTGAAAAGCAGGAAGAAGAAGTAGTATTTTAAAAGAAGGGGAAGCAACAACATCCTGGAAGAAAGTTGTGGTGGCTATAATACCTAAAGATGGTACAGCTCCATTAGACCCAGCTTCATAAAGGTCCATTTTAATTTTAGATTATGATTATGCAGTGTTTAGGTTAATAACAGACAGAAGAACGGCAAAGGTGTTGCCAAAATTGATAGATATGGATCAATGAGTTTTTGTGGAAGGGAAGCAAACATTTGACAACATTAAAAGAACAATAATGATCCAGACGGAAGGAGAATGTAAGAAAATACCAATATTGTTGCTGGGTGTTGATGCAGAGAAAGCATTTGACTGAGATTTTATGAATAAGGCAATGGAAACATTTGCATTCCCTGATACAATAATAAGGTTAACTAGGAGGATATATGAAGGGTGAGAGGCAAAAATTAAATTTGGAGAGTTCCTCTCTAATAAGCTGTACATGAAGAGACGAAGAAGGCAGGAGAGTCATCTTTCCCCTTTGTTATTTGTCTTATACTTAGAGCCATTGACAAAGAAAATAAGGGACTCAGAAATTCAAGGATATAATTGGTATGATAATCAATAAAAGTTGGCTTTATTTGCAGACAATATTATTTTGTACCTAATAAAATCAGAAAAGGACATCTCAGTGTTGTGGAACATTTTGACACAGTTGCAAATCATTTCTGGGTATAAAATTAATGAAGACAAAACAAAGGCTATAGCTGTAAACTATGTACCCTCACATGAATTCTTTCAGCAATACCCATATTTATGGGGACATGATAAAATGAAGTATTTAGGAGTATGGGTTAGAAAGGATTCTGTTATGGCAGTTAATATGGGAAGAGACTGAAAATACAGATATGTAAAATCTTACATAGCAGATAATGTCCTTCCCTTCACTGTTGCAGTATTCCTTACTAAAGGGATCCCTGCCAAGGGTAGCCCTACATCCAGACAGTATACTAAAGCCTTATTTTTTTAGAATGACATCATATATCGCAAGTATGCTCCCTGCTCTCAGCATAGGGCATAAAGGTGATGTATAGACATACCTACCTCAGAACTGAAAAGCCACAGGAGGAACAATAGTCCATGGAGGAAAAAAGAGAAACATATGCATCCAGAAAGAAAAAAATGGAGTAGAAAGAAGAAAGGGGGAGGTGAGAGCAAATACTGCAACAGTGAAGGGAAGGACATCTACTGTTATGGTAAGATTTTACACTACTACTGCTATGTATGTCCTTCCATATCACTGTTGTGGTGTTCTTTACTAAAGGGAGAGTACAAAAGCTCAAGAGGAAATTTGGGAGGAGGAAGGCCCATCACAGCCCTCAAGAAAGCCATGCAGGATAGACCTGGATACCACATCCAGCTTGTAATGTTTAGTAAATGTATGGACAGAAGTCCAAGTAGCAGCAAATCCAGGTCTCGCCCTGGAAACCACATCCAGCTTGTAACGTTTAATAAATCTATGGACAGAAGTCCAAGCAGCAGCCTCAGGGATGGAATTGGTATCCAATCCCTTGAAAAGAGCACCAGATGAAGCCACAGCCCTGGTAGAGTGAGCCTTTACAGAAGCAGAAAGATTTTTTTTACATGAAAGCAGTAACAAAAGGAAATGGTCTTAGAAATCCCCCCTCCCAAAAAAAATACATAAATAAAAGAAATAATTTGCTTAGAAATAGCAAAACATAGAGATCTAGGATGGAAGGAAACAAAAAATTGCTTAGACTTGCGAATGGTCCTAGTCTTATCTAATGAGCTGCATATGTAAATTCGACGTGTGAAGAACCTTCTCATTTGCAGACTGCACAGAATGGAAAAAAGTGGGCTAATTAAGAAACAAGACATTAACCACCTTGGGCATAAACTAAGGATTAGTATGAAGAGACACCCTGTTCCTATGAAAAACTAAAGGAGGGACAGCCATAAGGGCCTGAAGCTCTGACACACTTCCAGCTGAATATGGGTCAAAATAACAAAAAACAATGCTGCAAGAAAGCCGAAGCTGCAGTCTCAAAAGGAGACTCAATCAATTTTTCAAGAACAAAATTAAGATCACAGGAAGGAGGAATAGGCTTGTTGAGAGGCCTGATATGAAGGCCGCCTTTAAGAAATTGTTTGAACTCAAACCTAGAAGCCAAAGGGGGAGTCAAAGGCTGACAAGTAGAAATAGCTGAAAGGTGAGCTTTAACTGAAGAGTATGCCAACCCAGCATGGAGCAATTCACACAAATAAGAGAGAACCAATGGAACTTCTGCAGAAAGTGGATCCTGGTTATAAGCAAAACACGAGACAGAAAATCTCTTCCAATTGGACAAAATAGTTCCTGGTAGTTGGTTTCCTGGCCTCCTGCAGAATATGAAGCATGTCCTCAGAAAAAAAAATGCCTAAAAAGGATCAAAAACTATCACTCAAAGTATCATTTGAAGAGTGGACAAGTGAGGATGAATGAGAGACCCTTTTGTCCTGTGTGAGTAGGTCCATCCTGTAAGGTAACTTGTGGTGATTGCCCTTGGCTAGGTGCAGAAGAAGAGGAAACTAATGCTATCTTGGCCAGCAGAGAATCACAAACAAGATTTTGGGGGATTCTTTGTTCTGTCTTGAGCAGGACCTTTGGTATGACAGGAAGGGGAAGAAAGGCATAAAGAAACACCTCCTTCCAAGAAAAAGAGAAGGTGCCCACCTGCACTAGAGAAACAATGATCCTTAGGAGTCAGGAAGGATTTCTGAAAATTGACTGTAAACCCTAGGCTTTGCAAGAGGCAAATAGTATAGTGGAGGTGCTGAAGCAGGGTCTCTGGAGAGGAAGCCTGAATGAGCAGGTTGACCAGGTAAGGAAAGATTTGTATCCCCTCATCCTGCAAAAGGCAATCACAGGAGCGATGCATTTGGTGAAGACCTGAGGGCCAGTAGAGAGGCCGAAGGGCAAAGCAGACAACTGAAAATGTAAGGAAGAAACAAAGAAATGCAAACATTTCCTGAAACGGGGATGAATATAAATATGAAAATAGGCATCCTTGAGATCCAGACAGACTAGGAAAGCCTGAGGTAGAAGACAAAGAAACAGGGTCTTAAATGACAGCATTCAAAAAGAAGGAACCTTCAGAAAGGTGTGGAACTGAGAAAGATCCTGAATGGGTCTCCAGGTATCTTTTTTCCTGGGAAACAAAAACATTTATTCTTAAACAAAAAAACATCTTTACTAAATTTCATGTACGACGTACGCAATATTACATTTATATAAATGAAATTAAACCATAATAACACAATCTCAGTTGAAAACATTATACCTTACAAACCGTGCCAACAAATATTTAGCTGCAAACATTATACATCACATTTAATATATCCAGTCATTGGCAGTCAACCATTACATAGCTCATTTAAATTTTGCCTTCTTTTAAACCTCATTCCTCCTCTGCTTGTATTGATCCCAGATTTCCCATTTTTTACTGCTCCTACCCTTTTTCAAAGATCCCAGTTCCAGTTGTTTTATCTCTGTTACTATCTTTGTTACTTCAAATAAAGTTGGTCTAGAGTTTGATTTCAATTAATTTGCTAGCAATTGCTTTTTTGGCAGCCATCATAATTAGACTCAGCAAGGCCTTACTATGTCTAGGCAATTCCAATTGTATAACACAGCTCAAAAAAATAATTTCTCTAGTTATTCCAATTTGTTCACCCAGCAACTTCAACAGTGCAGCCTATAGGGAATCTTTAAACTCCGCCAACTCATTACACTCCCAAAAAATATGTTCCCAGTTACTTCTTTTTTCCCCATCACATCTCCAGAATATGCTGTCTACCTCAGGAAAATTTCTTTGGAGTTTGCTTGGGGTAGAACAATATCTATGTAAACACTTCCAGGCAGAGCCAACATCATCTAGTTTTTGATGCATATTTGGGAGGCATGCATATATCCCCCCCATTGTTTCTTTGTGAATTATTTATCCAATCTCTCTTCCTAATCCTTCCTAACCTCCTCTGATTGATTTTTACAGTTATCATGCAATATTTTATATGGTCTACTAATTATTCCTTTCTTAATGGCAACTTCTGTTCTAGATTCTACCAAAATCTCTACCAGTGCTGGCCTTTTGTTTAGGACCCCCTATTTCTTTCCCTTTGCCTATACTCTGATACCTATTCCTTGATAAGGAAGGCAATCTCTAACCTGCAGTCCAAATAAGTTCTTGACGTCTTCCCCATTCTATTACCTTTCCCTCTCTAGTTATTTGGTCCCAATACCTTGGTTCCTTTGCCAATTTTCTCCAATATATTCCTGTCCCCTTTTGCCCATTGTCTGTATCCCTAATTGCAGTCATCCCTACCAGCAGAATCTCCTTTCTCCATTTCATATTGGCTTATTTCTTAGAATACCTTCTGCTACTTTATGGATATAATATTCTGTATGACTATGATTGTTCTCCTTAAAGGTCTGCATACAAGATTCCCAGTCTCTTCCTGTTACTTGAGTTTTCCCCCTGTTTTAGATCATCTCTTTCCATTTTGGGAACCAAAAACATTCTATAATAAAACCCTTTCCTCCTTTGAGGAGCAGAAACTGCTTGGATGGTGTCCTGAGACAAAAGGCTGTTAAGTACATCCAGAAACAAGGGTGGCTGTTCTTGAGGAGGTTGAGAATGTCCAAAAAAAGGGGAGAGGATTTCCACACCATGAAATACTCCTGATGAATGATGGATAGAATCCAAAAATCCTTAGTGATCCTTAACCAACTGTGAATAAATGGGGAAATACGAAGAGATAAATGAACCTAATTTAGGAGGGAGGGAAGAAAGCCTGACAGAACCTGGCTTCTCTGGAAAAGGAGACTTCTGAGTAGCAGCAGTTGAGAAGACTTAGCAGGAGGAGCCATTCTATAACCCCTTTTACCTTTGGTAGGAGGGCAAGACTGTATGTACAAAGGCAAGCTTGGAATGATTAATTCTTCTGAAATTTGGAAACAAGGGAAATAAAAACATGTTTCAATTCCTGCAAGGCCTTAAAAAGCTTAACAGCTGCAGAGCCAAAAAGATTTTATTGTCAAAAGGAACATCAAAGGTTGGAAGAGAAGCCAAGAATAACATCTGAACACAGAACTAAAGGCAGTAGCCCTAGAAGAAGCATCAGCTGCATCATAACTACATTTAATAGAATGACGAGACACTTGAGAAGAGAAACCTAACAAAGAGAGGATGAAAACCTTTCCTTCAGACTCAGGAAGGTCACAAATAACCTGATAAGACTGAGAGAGAAGAGCTAAAACATACCTGGTTATATGGGTCTGGCAGTTTATAGCCCGAAAGACCAGGACAGCAGCAGTGTATACCTTTTTGCTCAACTGCTCCATGACTATGCTTGTCCTTGTCAGAAGTAATTAATTTAGTAGAAAGCAACAATTTAGAAGGTTTGTCAGAAGAAACCGAGGTAACAGAGGGGTCAACAGAAGGACATCTGTAAAGAAATTTACAATCATAAGGCACTTTATAAACCTTATCAGGTAGTTTTTTTTAGAGGCAGGGTCTGGGAATCAGCAGCCTAAGAAGCTGCTAAAAAAGTGTCTAACAAGGCAGCAAGGAGAGGAGGGACAGCAGAGGGCTTAGGAGACTCCATTTGGAGGAGTTCATAATACTTCTTCTGGACGTCAGAAACCTGGGCACAATCACATTTAAAAAATTCCATCATGCACGACAGATAGCATCTCAAAAGGAAAGTTATTTAAAGGGAGAATCTGGGCTAATGGAGTCCTCCTGCTCAGAACCATAGTCTAATGGAGAAGGAATCTGAGAAGAATAAGTCAAAGACTCCTCTCCAGAGTCCAATTCCTCATCATAAGAGTTTTGCTTCCTAGGCCCTTCTTAAGAAGGGGGACAGAAACAGAAACTCCCTGGGGGGTTTCAAGGCCATAAGAGCATTAAACAACCCCTGAGTAAAATCCTGCCATTCATGCTGTGGATCCTTAGGAGTAGGGGGAAAAATGTTTTGTTTTCTGCTTTTTTTTTCAAAGGGACACCAGCCCTAAAGATCTTAGGTTTGTACACTTGCCGACGCTCAACGCTGCGGGATTCTCCTCCATAACAAGAATCTTCCAAACACCCCATGCTCCCTTGGATATGATCAGCTGTGGTTCCCCCTAAACATCCATAACAGATGGATACAGAGCTTCCGAGGATGTGTAAGATGACAGATCCATGGCTGCCCTCTGAAATGGTCATGGCAGAGGAATCCGACGGAACAACTGGATGATCTTCCAGGCTTTCACCAGCCTTGAGAAAGACATCCAGTGAATGCAATATAGTAGCCTTATCTGACCTAACTTTTTTGGTCATCTTCTTGGCAGATGGCTGACCTTCAGACCGGAAAGATTCCGACATCACACCCTGCGCCAACATCGTAAGACACTGGTTCTCTATGTAGATAGTCAAGGAGGAGAGACAACTATGAAAAGTCTTAGGGATAAACCCTTGACAAATTGGACACATTGTATGGTCATGAAAAGCAACCAAGCAAAACAAACACTGCTCATGACAGTCCTTCTGAGGAATCTGTCTCTCACACTGACATTTTACATTTCTGGATGACATGTAACCTCGCACCTAAATGAAAATGGAGAAGATAAGAAGAAAAACCTCAATTGGGCACTTATCTGAAATCGTCTTGGTAACCAGCAGAAACGAAGGAGCATTCAGACTGGCAGCAAAGAATTTCTGAGGTAGTTATGTCCATATGTTACCCTTATGCCTTAGGCTGAGAGCAGGAAGCATACATGTGATGTATGACATTCCTCTAAAAAAACGTAAGGCTTTGGTATACTGGCCAGACGTAGGGCTACCTTTGGCAGGGGATCCCTTTAGTAAGGAATACTGCAACAGTGATATGGAAGGTCATCAAACAATAATACAAAAACTGAGAAACTGGAAGCTCTTGTTTATAGATAGAGATAGCAAGATACAAGCAGTAAAAGTATTTTAGGTTCCATTAGTTTTATATACAGGTTAGGCATATTCTCATCAACCAGAGGAGAAGTTGTCAACAGTAATTAATAAAGAGTTGAAGGATTTTATCTGTGTAGTGAAGAGGCAAAGGGTCAAGTGAGATAAACTGATCCTTCCAATTGAACAAGGTGGTTGAGGATTACCTAATTTGAAGGTATATTTTAGAGCTACACAGTTAAGGCTCATATACATAACACAAGCAGAAAGCTATAATTCAAAGTGGAAAAGGATGATGAAGCAGGGGGGAATTAAAAAAAATAAGGAGAGAGTGGGATTTTGGGTGCACAATTCTTAAAAAAAAAATTGACAGCCATACAGAATACTACATTTATGAAGTAGCAGAAAGTATTCTAAGAAATGAGCCAACGCAAAATTGGAGAAAGGAGATTCTGCCGATGTGGATGACAATTAGGGGTACAGAGAACAGGCAAGGAGGCAGGAATTTACTAGAAAAAACTAGCAAAGGAAGCAAGGATTGGGAGCAAAGAACAACAGAGGAAAAGATAACAGACTGTGAAGAGGCCAAGAAGACATTTGGACTGCAGGTTAGAGACGGCCTTCCCTATAAGGGATTGATAGCACAGTATAGGCCAAAAGAAAGGGACAGGGGAATCCTAAGTGAAAGACCTGCTCTGGTATAGTTTTTAGCTAGATCTAGAACAGAAACTGCTGCTTAAAAAGGAATAACTACTTGGGCCTATAAAATATTGTACAATAACTGCAGAAATCAGAGGAGGTTAGAAAAGACTGGAAAGTGATACTGGATAAGCAATTCACAAGGAAACAATAGGAGGACATATGTATAGCTTCGAAGTATGCTATGCAACAAAGTCTACAAGATTTAGGATTTTTCTTGGAAGTGTTTGTATAGATATTTTTAGACCTCAAGCAGACTCCAAAAATGTTTTCCTCGGGTAGGTGGTAATTATTAGAGGTGTGATTGGGAAGAAATAGGTAACCAGGAGCGCAATGATTTGCAGATTTTAAAGGGAACATACATGACATGTATAATGTATGTTACTGGAAACATGTTAATATGGTTTATTTTCTTTTATATTAATGTATACTTGCCTATGTCTTAAGGTATAATTTAATAAAGGTGTTAAACATTAAGTAGATATTTGCCAATGTCTCTTCACCATACACTTCCAGCCCAGTTCTCTCTCTCTCCCCCCCCTAACTTACCATCCTGAATGTAAAAATAGCAAAAGAGTTGCATGTTCATTGGGAAGCGGTTCCATGAAGCCTCAACAATCCTGTGAGTCCAATAATTTCTCCGCTCACTCAGCAAGATGTATGCACTGCCAAGTGCAGCACCTTCTGAAAACTGCTCCCAGTTACCTCACTACAGATCTTCATTGGTCTTCTCCTGCCAAAATTCATGTATGCAATTAACCTGATAAGAATGCAAGTGTCACTGCACCTCTTACCTGGTTCAAGCTCAGGTTAACATTTGTTAAGTTACAACTCTCCTGTAAAAAGGCAAAGTGTTAAGAACCTTACTCTAAGGTGTGATATTAACATAATCAGAATTAACACCAACAAAGTTGAGCAAGAATATAAACAAATGAGAACAAACCTTTAAGCGTGAGGGATCTGCACAAGCATAGTTGCAGAGGTGACACTTGTAAGGTTTCTCCCCTGTGTGAATTCTAATGTGCCATGTGATCTTCTGTTTGTTTTTGGTCATATAATCACAGTCTGTACATTTATATACTCTTGTCCCTCCATGGCCCTTTACATGGTAGTCATATACCAACTGATGATGACAGGAAAAGTTGCAGAAGGGGCATGTCAGCTGCTTTTCATTTTCAAGGGTGGTCTCATGGCTTTCCATAAGATGCTGGACCAGCTGTTGCCTCTCTTTGGCTGCAAAGTCACAACATTCACAGCGGTAGTTAAAGTGGGCCTTCCTGTGCTCCTCCAATTCCTCCCTGGTGTTAAACTTCTCCTTGCAAATGCCGCATATCAGATGTGGGTGCTGTTTCTGCATGTGACATTTCAGAGTGGCCTCACTGTAGCATGTAAATGAACAATGCAGACAGCAGTAACAAACCTTCTGCTCATGTTTCCGCAGCACATGCTGTTTGAGGGCCGTTTCAGAACTAAATTTGGAATCACACTGGTTACAGGCAAACTGAAGCTCTCCATTGTGACAACTATTCATATGCCTAGTGATATCATTCTGATTGTAGCCACTGTAGTCACATAGCATGCAGAAGTGAGTTGGCTTCTTTTCATGGACTCTGAGTTTGTGTATTCTCAACTTTGAGTTTGTACCAAATGTCTGACTGCAGATGTCGCAAGTTATTCTGCCCATCCCTGTATGCAGAGATTCATGGGCCTCTAAACGATAACGTCTGGTCGTACTAAAATCACAGTAACTGCATTTGTATGGCTTAATACCCTCATGTTTAATTGAGATGTGCTGCTTCAGACAGCGGGCCTGCTTGCAGGTAAAGTTACAGAGTTCACATGTCAGCTGTGGTTTCTTACTGCACACAGACTGGTGAAGTTGTTTATGATGACTCAAGGCTTTGAAGGACTTGCAAATGAAAGAACAAAGGCTGCACTGGAATTCACCAGGTTTCATGCAACCCATTTTCTTGTGAGTTTTCATTGCTCTAGATTGGCTGCAAGTGAAAGGGCAAGAAGGGCAGGACAAGTTCCTCTCTTTATGGGTTCCATCTAGTTCAAAAAGTCCTCCTATATCAGCAGACTTACCCCAGTCTTCATCACTAGCAACTCCTTCACTGGTAGACTCCACCAAATTTCCTTCTTCCTCAGAATCTGTAAAACATTCTTCTTCCTCTGCATCCAGTTTATCAGCACCCAGTTCACTATGCTTTTTAATCTGATGTTTTCTCAGGATCCTTTTTGACTGAAATGTCATTGTGCAAATGTTGCATTCAAAGTGCTCCATTTTCCTGCACCCTTCTTCAACATGGCACAAAATAGTAGATTGTCTTGAACAGACAAATGTACAAAAATTGCAGTGGAACTTACCTTGCTCCAATATATATTTATCTGCTTTTGCAAATGTATTACTTTCTGATCCATCAAGAATATCAATATCACTAACCTGCAGTGTCTCCAGTTCTGAAATATTTTTTACAGGAAAGCTACCGCTGGGTGTAGTTTCTGCCAAAAGCTCTACATCAACATTCACAGGACACTCTGCTGCTACTGCCTGAAAGTCATGCTGGATTTCAGACTTGATTTCACTACATTTCTGCTGTAGTATACTAGTAATATCTACAGGAATCTCCATATCTGTACAAGCTTGATTAATCACACAACCATCAAAGGTACTTTGATCTTCATGAGAAGAACCTGAAAATAATCCATCATTACCTGGAATTACAACTGCAGAATCTAAAGTAATCTGATGTTCATCTTTGCTACTACTGCACTGTACATTATAGGCCAGTTTGGATAGAACTCTACTCTTTTTCAGAATCACTGGACATTTTTTAAGTATGTGTGTGTTTAGTCCTCTCTGCTGCTTGAAACTGGCTCCACATTCTTTACAAACCAGTGGAGACTTTTTCCCCTGGCAGCCTGATCTAGAGTGAAGTTGCATTGATTTTTCCTTCCTGGTAATATAAGCACATTTTTCACACTTATAAACATGAGTTTCTGACTGGACCACCAGCATCTGTACCCTTCCTTCTGAGACAAGTGTCTCTGCCTGCTCTTTGTCCTGTCTCCGCAAAGCTCTCATAACGGATTCAGACTGCAAAAGACTGCTGTCTTCTTCCTCATCAGGCTGGTCAGTATTGTCCTGGATAACTGATAAGTGGATGAAATCAGACTCATTAGGTACAAGAATACTCTGGTCACTACCGGATAGAATGCTGGGCTGCAGTACACTAATCCACATGTTCCCATCTTTATCTGCGTCATCTTGATCTGCTGAAACTACTTCTGAGCTACAGACTGATTCTGAAAGGTATATGTGGTCCTGGCCAATACCCAGAATCTCATCAGAGCTGCTGTTGCTTTTACCTTTGTCTGCTATGATTTCTATCACATTGCACTGCTCACTATTAGACTTATCAGTAGATTTTTTCTTAAGAATGTGACTTTCAAAGCTAGGAGGATGTTCCTGTATAACAAGACCTTCATTTGATTCCAGCTGGCTAAATGCTATACCAGATTCTGGATAGTTCCAAGATTCCACAACCCCATTCCTCGGAACAGATACATCTTTTGTCAGTTGATCTGACGTGGTGTTATGCAGGTCAAGATGGGTACTAAAGCCGTCTTCAAATGGTAAACCACAGTTCACTGTTGCTTCCTGAATGCCGTCAGTCTCACCACAGGTAGTATCAATGGTTGCTTGACTGCATGATTTCTCATCCCCTCCTCCCTTAATCTGATTTAATTCTTCTAATACCTTTTCAGTAGTTTCAGCTCCTTCATTTGGTTCCATTTGTGCAGGACAATCTTGAAAATTGGATGTATCAAAGACTTGTGAACACATTTCATCTGGACATTCTATTGTTAATGACTTGTTTTTCGGCACTTCGACTTTCTCTGAAGTGGGAGCATTTTCACTTGGTTTCTGAGTTGAATTTATATGATTATATTCTAGCACAATATCTGAAGCATTGCTAGCAAGCTCCTTATTAGCATAGTTGTCCAACCACTCTTTGTTCCCAGGAACATATCCATGAATTTTCCGTTTATGAAAAAAAAGGCTGGTGTTGCTGAATGTTCGGTATGAGCACAGAGCACAGCGAAACTCTTTCTGCTTGGTGTGCTTACAGTTCTCATGGTTGAGAAGAGCCTGCTTGTACTTGGTCTGGTAAGTGCAGTACTGACACTGAAATGTGGGCATCTGATAGTCCTGCGAATGTTTCATTTGTGTGTGCTTCTGCAGTTCATATTTGCGTTTACAAGCAAATCCACAGACCTCACAAATAAGTGACTTGGCTTGGTGACGTAGCTTGTGACTGGTGAGTTGGTCAACTCGATGGCACCGATATGAACACTGATTGCATTGGTACCTAAAGACAAAAATGCATGAATACATATAGTTTACTGCATTTTATTATAGTTTATTCATTTTTTTCCACCTGACATTCTGAAGAGCCAATCTAAAGAAGGATCAAACAGAATGTATCCAGAGAGCTTACACTCCCATTTCTGTTTTACAGTAGAGAGTCAATTATCTGAACGTCAATTATCCGAAACATCAATTATACAAACACTTTCTTCCAAAGTTTTTGTGTAGGAAAATCAAAGTCTGAATATGTAAATGTTATACATATTCACTTGTGCATGTTTTTTGAGCTTGTAGCCACTCGTGTGGAAAATATTTTTTATTGTCCACTGAAATCACTGAATGGTTGAAAAATGTACTCCCTGCATGCAGAAAAAACAAGATTTTAGAAGTTTTTTTTTTAATCTGGTACAATGTACGTTTGATTATCCGAACAGTTTGATTATTCAAATTACCCTAGGTTCCAATTAGTTTGGATAATCGACTCTCTACTGTATCCATTTTTTTTCCACCTAACATTCTGAAGTGAGTTAAACAGAATATATTCATATAGTTTATACATTTATTCCTGTTTAACACTATCAAGTGCTAAACTCTAAGGTTGCTTTATTTTTTAATTAAATTTAAATCAGTCATACTGTAAAAGTAATAGAAAAACTTCTTGGTCTACAAATGACATATCTCTTAGAAAAAAATGACATAATGCCCACCTTAAGTATATTCATGAACTGTTACTTGTTGCATCAAGTTTCTCTGCCTGATTTCCATATATGCCAAGGTCACATATAAGCTTAACAGCAGGAGTAACAGGGCTACCACTAAAAGGGACTGTACAGCGTGCAACACTTCAGAGCAGGGTTCTCAAATGCAAATCTCATTGGGATGAAATACATTTATTCTCTGCCATATGCAAACATCTGTAGCACTTAAATCTTGCCTATGCAGAAATATGTGAGGAGGAGATACAGCACAGGAATGTTAAACATACTGTTCCTGCTCAACTGCTACTAGGCATACTTTGTACATTTGCATTTTGCTTACATTTACTAAGCTGAACACCAAGTTTGCAGTTGATACATCTACCACTCTATGTATACATGTATCATGAATTCATCCATTTAAAGCACAAACTACACTTTCTTCTGCTTAACTCTTACATTTATTTAAAGTTTGTTAAACAGGTAAGTGATCTAGTCCAAGGAGCCTTTTCATCCACAGTCTAGGCCTCAAAGGCAAAGACAATAGCAAATGCAAAGGCACAGAACATGTACAAAAGCATATTTCCAAACAGAATGTGTAAATAAACAGTAGGTACAGTATCTGGTTATAAGGTGTGTAACAAGTTTTCACAAGCAGCTAGGAAACAGTCTAACAGATGATGTAATGTGATCCTATCTCACCTGCATTCATTACTGACGGGCTCTCGGCTCCGACTCGGCCACTATAACTAGCACGAAGTCTCTCATTGGCTGGGCTAACCCTGTATCCCAGGATGCATCACGCCCAAACCCCCAGATCTCGTTTGCCGCTCTTAGAGTAATGACGTGGTCTCGACTTGGCTGTGGCTAAGTACCCTCTCTTTTGTTTTTGAACTTATAGCTTCGGGTTTATTATACCAAAAAAGCTATTCTAATAGCTACATTGTCTGTTGTATCCATTGTTGTGAGATTGCGTTTGTTGTTGGTTAATCCTTCTGTTTGGCGGGCTAGGCCCGTTTAAGTTAGAGGGCCTTTGCCCTATCTTGTGTTGTTAGTGTTCGGGCGTTTAAGTTAGAGCCCTTTCCTCCCTTCCCTACCTTGTGTTGCTGAGTGTGCTTCGTGTGATTTATTGTGTAAATTCGAAATATTGTTGCTGCTTGTGGATTATGTTCCTTATGTCAGGCAAGGAACCAAAAGAACATAAGCCATCTGGCTTTAAAAAATGCGCCAAATGTGCGTATAAGATGTCGCTGTCTGATGGCCACGCCATCTGTGTATATTGTCTCGGTGCCATACACTTGCAGGAATCCTGTTTTCTCTGCCAGGGTTTTACAGGAGAGAAAAAATAAATTTATCCTCAAGGGTTTGATTAAACCCTCCTTTGAGGAAACTTTGGCGCCCTCTCCTCCTTCTGAGAAATCCAGTTCCAAGTCTTAAATGAAGTCTCTGGCTCCGACTAGTTCATCGGAGCCTCCGGAGAAAAGGTCTAAAACTACATCTCCTTCCTCGGCTCCACTGGTCTCGGAGCCGCAGGAAGCACTGTCCAAGGCTATGTCTCCTTCCTTGGCTCTACTTGTTTCGGAACCGCAGGAAGTATTGTTTGTTGCGGGGTCAGCTTCTTCGACTCCTCAGTCATCGGCGCAGAAGGAGGTTGCGGTGGTTCTCGAGCCTGCTTCGGCTCCGATCCTTTTGGAGCCGATTCGGAGCCGTTCCCCCAGTCTTGTCTCTGCTCCAACAGCGAAAGTTTCTCGACCCCCATCTGTCTCCTCCAAGTCCTCCAGGCTCTCGGATTCGGATGTCGATAGGGTGGTCCAGAGGCTCCTCCAGTCACCAGTGTTAACTAAATTATTTTTGGCTCCAGCCCAGTCGGCTCCGGAAACAGCTACTATATCGGTTCCGTTTCTTCCTCCTCCGACAACTTCGGTGTCGTCGGAGCCGGAGTCTGCCGAATTGAAGTCCCTGGGTCGGCTCCGAAACCTCCTGCTAGTCTTTCGGATCCGACATCAGCTCCAACCTTTTCCATTCCTTCTACACGTTTCGGTACACGGGTGTCCTCAGTCGAACCCAAGGGGGATACATCGGGGCTTCAGACTGCGGAACCGAGTCTTCCCCTTGGTGCTTTGGCTAGGGGTACCCCAACTCCGGTCATGGTCTTGGAGGTGGGTTTTTTGTCCGATTCTGGTGGACCTGCCTTCGAGGCTATGAGGAGCGTGCTGGCCAAGTCCATAGTGACTTCACCTAAATCAGCAAATCCTTCCCTAAACGCTGTGACTAGAGCTTCTGGTGCCCCCCTATCTCTGGACAGCGGGGTTCCTAGGCCTGAGGATACCTCCATGTGTGGTCCCCTACTTTCTGAGGGCCCTTCAGAGTCTGTGCCTGAAGAGCCTCCCAGGAAGAAGTTGTGTAAGAGGAAGCACGTAGACTCCCCAGATGAGTCTGTCACCTCGGACACCAACCTCGATGATGCAGAAGGGTCCCCGAAGTCGTCCTCTGATGATGTCTCATTCTCCGATATCCTGGAGATCTTGAGACAGCGGGGTGACTGGCCATCCAAAAACCCTTCTGAGGAGGAGTCGGTCTTCCTCAAGGCCTTCGGAGCTCAGCCTTCTGCCTCCTGGGTGTCTCCACCCTTCGATGAATTATTGGATCTTATTTGTCGAAGGGTGTGGGAACACCCTGACTCTGTGGAGCCAGTTCCTAGCCGCCCCATTAAGTTCTTTTCTGCACCTCCTGGAAAATAATTTTTGACCAAGGGAGTACCTGTGGATGCTATGGTGGTGGCGTCTGCCACCCAGCAGGACGTGGCAGAGGCTTCTACTTCCATCCATCCTCCTAATAAGGAGTCTAGGAGTATGGATAGGTATGGGAAGCGTACCCTGTCTTCAGCGACCTTTACATTGCGGTTGCTGAATTACTTGTGTCATTTTACGCGGCTCCAAAGGGATCTCATAAAGGAGTTGGGAGATACCCTGTCGGGTAACTTGCCTGAGGCATTGGCCCAGTCTGTTAACGCCCAGCTGTCTACCCTTTCTTCCATCATCAACTCATCCATGAGGCTCATATCTTATGCAGCCGAGGGGGCAGGTAGAGCAACGAGTTAGCGCGTAGCCCTTAGGAGGCAAGCTTGGATGCGCTTGTGTCATTTTGCGGAGGCTTTCACGGATGCCCCATTTGACAGGTCCTCCCTTTTTGGACCCAAAGTGAAAGACACTAGATGTGAGCAGGAGGGTAAGACTGTCTGCCATTGGGGCCCGTTTTTCGCTTCCCACTAGACCTTATCCCAAGGCTCAGAGGGGAGGGAAAATGTGGTTCAGAAAGTCTCAAAAGTCTTCCCCTGCCCATCAAAGTGACCCCCCCTCCAGGGGAAGAGGAGGGGGGAATTTTAATGGAAGGCATCGCCCTACAGGCGGTGGAGGCCCCCGCAATACAGGAGACCACGAGTCCTTTCATGGTTCCTCCTACCAACGTCCCTGAGGGATTACCTGACTGTGCGTCTCCGGAGTCAGTCGGGGGTCATTTTTCAGAGCATCTTCAGGCCTGGGAGTCCATCACTCAGGATCGATGGGTGCTTCGTATCATCACTGGAGGTTACACCATTCCCTTTAATCGTCCCCCCCCCTGCCATCAAGAAAAATCCCAGACGTTCCACCCAGTCAATGGGATCAGGCAGCTATAGAGGTCTCAAAGCTGCTAGAAAAAGGAGTCATCCAACCAGTCCCCGCAGACCAGATCGGATTAGGAACTTACTCAAGGTTATTTTTGGTGCCAAAAAGAACAGGGGACTTGAGACCTATTCTGGATCTCAGCCGTCTAAACCGCTTTGTAAAGAAGTCCAAATTCCGAATGGTCACTTTGCAATCCATTTTCCCATTGCTGGAAAAAGGAGTATGGATGTGCTCCCTCGATCTCAAGGATGCCTATTATCACATCAATATAAACATGGCTTCCAGGAATCATTTATGCTTCTGGCTGGGAGCCAGTCATTTTCAATTCCGGGCCCTGCCCTTTGGTCTCACCACAGACCCCAGGATGTTCACCAAGTGTCTGACAGTGGTGACAGCTCACCTGAGACATCTAGGATTCCAGGTGTTTCCTTATCTAGATGACTGGCTCCTCACCGCCCCCACCAGGCATCTACTTGTTCAAGCCACGAGAGCTACTGTCAAATTGTGCCATCTTCTAGGGATTTCATTCAACTGGGCAAAATCTGTACTGCTGCCATCACAGCATGTTGCCTTTATCGGCGCAGAGCTAGACTCTGTAGAGATGAGAGCTTTCCTACCGACAGAGAGAATAAAAGTGTTACAGGCCCAAGTCCTGGCTTTACTACCCCGGGGAAAAGCCCAAGCCAGGATGGTTCTTCAGTTGCTGGGATCAATGGTGGCTACCATTCTCCTACTTCTGCTAGCCAGGTTACACATGCAAATACTTCAGTGGCTCCTTTCGGCCCAGTGGTCATATCAGGAACGCTCCTTGTCCCATCCGATTCTCATCGCGGAGAGATGCCGGCAAGATCTGCATTGGTGGCTTCTCTCCTCCAATCTGGATCAAGGGAGACCCTTGAGCCCCCGTCCCCTATTGCCACAGTAACCACGGACGCCTCCCAGATAGGGTGGGGGGGCATTATCTGGGCGAGACGGTCCAAGGTACGTGGCAAGACCACGAGGTTCACTTGCATATCAATGTTCTAGAGATGAGAGTGCTTCTAGCGTTGCAGGCACTTCACAGCTCTCTTCCCAGGGGAACTATTGTGATTCTTTCCGACAATATGTCGGTTGTCTGGTATCTGAACAAGCAGGGAGGAACCAAGTCCTACCCCGTTTGCAGGGAGGCCATGAGAGTGTGGAATTGGGCGATCACTTCCCAGCACTTTCTAGTAGCAACGCACATTCCGGGGAAGTCCAATGTAATAGCAGACAGGCTGAGCAGAGCTATTCTGATGCCTCACGAGTGGTCCCTGAACGACAGAGTGGCTGCTCAGATCTTCTCCAAGTGGGACCTTCCCTGCTGTGACCTCTTTGCCAGCCCCCTGAATGCAAAGTACAGCAATTTTTTCAATCTGATCCCCCCACAGGGGGAGTCACCCAGGGATGCTCTAGTCCACAATTGGCCCTCCGGTCTGCTCTACGCCTTCCCGCCGGTCCCTCTTCTACCAAGAGTGATTCAGAAGGCTACCTGCTTGGGAAGCAAGATGATTTTGATTGCACCACACTGGCCCCGTCAAGTTTGGTTCCCCTTCCTTCGGAAGTATGCGGTGGATGATCCTTGGATTCTGGACCCAGCTCCAGACCTATTGACTCATCAGTCAGGACAGCTCCATCTATCCTTACGAACACTCAAGCTCGCTGCCTGGCTCCTCCACTTCCGACCTTAGTCAGACAGCATATCTTTACCCCAGAAGTAGTACATATTCTGTCTTCCTCCCACAAGTCTTCTACTAGGAAAATATACTCTAGTAAATGGAAGAGATTTGCAATTTGGGCTCAGCAACGTGATCTTGATCCCTTTACAGCCCCGGTGTCGGCGGTGTTAGATTTCTTAGCAACACTCTTTAGACAGGGCTCGGCTGCCTCCACTATAAAGGTTCAGTTGGCAGCAATCTCCAATTATGTTGCACATGAGCCTTCCCTCATGGGTCATAAGCTGTGTAAAGCCTTTCTGAAAGGAGCCTGGTTGCTTTGCCCTCAGGTTTCGGAACCCATTTTGCCATGGGATTTAGATGTGGTGCTCAGAGATTTGACGTCTTCTCCCTTTGAGCCAGCAGCCTCCTGCAAATTGAAATTTCTGTCATAGAAGACTGCCTTCTTGGTAGCCATAACTTCAGCCAGAAGAGTATCGGAGCTTCAAGCCCTTTATGTTAAACCTCCTTATTTAATTTTTCATAAGGACAGAGTATCTCTGAGAATTAATCCTTCTTTTCTCCCTAAGGTCTCTTCTGCCCTTTGTCTCCACCAGTCTCTTGAGCTTCCGGTCTTTTTTCCACGGTTTTCCAACAAAGCGGAATACAAATTTCACCAGTTGGATGTGCATAGACAACTGAGGTTTTATTTAAATAGGACACAACAGGAGAGGAAATCAGATCAGTTGTTTGTGTCCTTTTCGGACAATAGAATTGGCAGATCTGTAACTAAGGGCACCATAGCTAAGTGGATTAGAGACTGTATCTCATTTATTTATGCATTAGCGGGTAAGGATCTTCCCTTTCCAGTTAAGGCACATTCTACCAGGGCTATGTCAACTTCAGTGGCCTTTCATGCTAGACTATACATAGATGAGATATGTGCAGCGGCTATTTGGACTTCTCCACATACCTTTATTTCTCATTACAAACTGGACGTGGCCTCTAGAGGTCAGGCTTCCTTTGGTTCCACAGTGCTCAGGAGTGTTTTCCAGTGAGCCTCCCGGGATTTAGGTGCTAGGGACGCTGTCCCGTCAGTAATGAATGTAGGCGACATAGGATCACATTACATCTATGTCGTGATCCATCTCGCCTACATTCTTACGTACCCACCCTCCTTCCCCCAATCAGATCCAGCTTCACAAAGGCCTATTTTAATTCTAAACCATGATAAGAAAGTGTTTATGTGTATAATGGCTAAAAGAATGGCAAAGGTGTTTCAGAACATAACAAATATGGATCAATGTGGTTTTGTGGAGGGGAGGCAAACATTTGACATTAACAGAACAAGAATAATCCAGAGGGAGGCAAAATGTAAGAAAATATAACTATTGTATTGGGTCTTGATGCAGAATAAGCATTCAACAGAGTAAGCTGGGATTCCATGAGCAGGGCCAATGACAGCATTTGCATTCCTCAACACAATAATATGATTATTTAAGAAACATTCAAGTGTGTGTGTGTGCGTGTGTGTGTGTGTGTGGGGGCTCTGTCCTCTTTTCCTTTTATTTGTGTTATATTTAGAACCACTGGCAAAGAAAATAAGGGACTCAGAAATTCAAGGATACAATTGTTATGGTAATCATGAAAAGTTGTCTTTATTTGCAGACAATATTATTTTGTACTTGATAAAACCAGAAAATGACATCTCAGTGCTGTGGAACATTCTGAGACAGTTTCAAGTCTTTTCAGGATCTATAGCTGTAAACTATGTAAACACATTGGTCTGACAATACCAATATTTATGGGGACATGATAAAATGAAGTACTTAGGAGTATAGATTAAAAATGATTCTGTGCTGGCAGCTAAGGATATGTGGGAAGAGACAAAACAAAAGATAACAGAAAAAAACAAGGACTTGGAAGCTCTTGTTTATGGATATGAATAGTAAGATACAAGCAGTGAAAATGTTTTTAGCCCCTTTAGTTTTATACACAGGCCAGGCAATTTTTTTATCAAACAGGCAAGAAATCGTGGAGCTCAATTAATAAAGAGTTGAAGTTTTTATCTGGGAGAGGAAGCGAGTAAGAGTCAAGTTAGATAAAACAACCCTTCCAAAAGAACAAAGTTGTTTGGGATTACTTGATTTGAAGGGATATTTTATAGCTACATGGTTAAGGCTCCTATATATAGCATAAACAGAAAGCTATAATTAAAAGCGGAAATAGATGATGATGATGAAACGGGGAAGCTCAACAAATAAGGACTGAGCGGTATGCTGGATGCAGATCTTTAAGGAGAGCAACAATAGCCACACAGAATATTATATTCATAAAGTAGAAGAAAGTGCTCCAAGTAAGCCAACATAGAAATGGAGGAAGGAGATGCTGCCAATAGGGATGACTGCAATTAGGGGTAGATAGACTAGACAAGGCAGAACAGGAATTTACTAGAGAAAACCGTCAAAGGAACCAAGGTATTTGTAGTAAATAATTAGAGATGGAAAGGTAACAGAATGTGAACAGGCCAAGAATACATTTGGACTGCAAGCTATTGACTGCCTTCCCTATCAAGGGATATATATCAGAGTACATTAAAAGAGAAAGGGATAGGAGAATCCTAGACAAAAGACCAGCACTGGTAGAGTTTTTAGATGAATCTAGAACAGAAGCCTTTGCTAAAAAAAGGGATAATTAGCAGGGTATTTAAAATGTTGCATGATAACTATAGGAATCAATCAGAGGAGGTTAGAAAATATTGGGAAGACAGATTGTATAAGCAATTAAAAAATGGGGAAATATATGTATGACTCCCACATATGTAACAATGTCTAGAAGATTTAGGATTTCTGCTTGGAAGTGTTTGCATAGGCTTTTTTTTTTTTTTATCCCAACCCAAGCAGACTCCAAAGAATTTTTCCTCAGGTAGATTGCAAATACTGGCAGTGTGATGGGGAAGAAAGAGGTAATTAGCACCATATTTTTGTGAGTGTAATCAGTTGGCAAGTTTTAAAAATTCCCTACAGGCTACTCTGTTGGAAATACTGTGTGAGCAAAATGGTGTAACTAAGGAAATTATTATTTATTTATTTTTTTTAACTGGGATATAGGATCTGAAATGCCTAAACACTGTATAAGGCCTTGCTAAGTTTAATTCTGGTGGCTGCCGAAAAGCAATTACTAGAAAATGGAAATCAAAGTCTAAATCAGCCACATTTGAAATAGTGAATATAGTAACACAGATAAAAGAACTGAAAGTAGAAGCTTTAGAAAAGGGTAGGAGCAAATTATTTAGAAAAGGGAATTGAGTAAGCTATGTAATGTTGGATTGACAATGACTGTACAGAAGGTTATACAATGTTTGCAACTGAGAATATGACAATATGGTTTGTTTTCAGTTGCATGATTGCCCATATAAGTGATAATTCTATAAAGCTAATTGCAAAATACAATTCAACAGGTAGACACTAAATGATATGTAAACTATCTACAATATGTACATCCAAGAATTTCATAGGCAGCAGTATTTGTATAAGTAGAAGTTACCCTGAGTGACAGTATTTGTTGTTAATAAACAGGTCACAATGAGAAAACCTTGTCTGTTGCTTTATCCTGTATCTCTAAAACATTTACATTTGTTCTCCTGACAAAACATCCCATTTTTTTTCATAAAAAGTAGTATATTATCAAGTAGCCTTATGTTGCCTGGTACTGTGTTTCAGTAGGCTGGGACAATTTTGGTGAATAACTTCTCTGTAAAGGAAAGTTTAACAGGTGGCCTGATAAGCTGTAGTATATGATTGTTTCAAAAACAATGGGTTAGTGCAATGACATTTAATGAGCTGTTTAATGGAGGGCAGTATTTTTCTTGTAGCATTTTGAATTTGACAGTATTTAAGCAAGTAGGAGGCCCTATCTATCACAGGCAACCATTTATGTTTTATAAGGGCAGTGCAGTGTTGTTTATGACATGTTTAATGATTTTGGACCTTAGTACCATGCTTTCTGCAGTTTGCAATGCTTTAGCGTTGTGTGAGAAATTTAAGGTAATAATTTGTAGAGTGTTTCCCAGTCTTGGGAGCAGTATGTTAATGTTGCTTCAGGAGACACGAAATTTGATATAGGTTTATAGAATAGTACTAAGCTAACTGCCCTTGTGAGCCATTTTAAGCCTAGCCAATTATCTCTTGTGAGACTCAAACCCTGCACCTTGTGTTTGTAAGGCAAACACCTTAACCATTAGGCCACCCTCCCATTATCTTACAGAAACTCTTTAGCTGTTTCATTACTCTATCAGCCTGGAGTTCTGTGTGAGAAATAAAGTTGAAATATTCGTTTAGGGTAATACCAAGGCATCTTTGGCAATATGAGACGCATGGGAGTATGTCTGTTAGTAGGTCTATGATGAAAATGTCAACAGTAAAGTACTGATCCTTTAAGGACACCTTGATTTAAACCACAGGTACCTGAGTTACTGGTTACACCTATAACTCTACAACATCTCTTAAGCAAGGTAACTTTTGACCCACAATGAAATAAATGTACCAGGATCTTTACAAGGCTGATTAAGCTGAAAGCGCATGTCTGTTGTTTTGTTTTGGATTTCTTGGATTTACTTTAAAGTTTTTACTTTGTCATGCTTGGGACTTTAACTTTGAGCTCGGATTTAGATTTTTTAACTGAAGTGTTTGATTTTAACAGTTCTGCCTGGTAACAAGATCTTTTTACCCCAAGCTATTGAACCACAGTATTACTTCCTTTGAGATCCCAGAGGCGCTAAGTTTGTTGAGTAAATGGAAGTGCTCCATTGTCTAGAATGCTCTACTGAGATTAAGGAGCATGGCCCGTGTGAGAAGACCACTGCCCATGCTATTATACATATGGTTGATATGGGTATATAAAGCAGATGTGGCACTAAAGTTGGGTCAGACATCATGCCATCTGTTTGACAGGATATCATACTTTTGTAGGCATCCCAGAATCTGCTCCTGTAGTAACTTCTTCAGTATTATCTTGGTCAGAGGGCATAAGCTAGAAATTAGTCTATAGTCTTAGGACAAGGACTCTTTGGAAGGGGGGCTATTACTGTGTGTGTTTGAAGCTGTGGGGGCAGCAGTAACAGTAAGGTTAAAGATATGCACAATGGCCTTGCACAACATCTTACTGCCTAGCTTTAATAATTAGGGAATGAATGGTGTGAAAGTCAGGAATATAACTATAGTTTAATATTTCTAATATTATTTGTATGTTCTTTGCCTTTACAGCTCTAAAGTAGAATTTGAAGTAGTTTAGGTACCAGTGAACAGATGCTGATCGAGCAGCTGGGTGGGGGTCAGGAAAGAGTAAGGCACTAGCTGGTGGTGGATTTGCCATGTTATTTATAAAATCAATAACAGTATCACAGGCCTGGCTCTTATTAGGGATATTTTTAAGGAAGACTCCATTATTTACAATGTTTTTGACAACATGCCAGAAAGCCTTGAAGTGGATGAAGTTAAGTTTTCGAGAATTTGTAATACATTACACTTTTGCAGCCATGGCGTTAAAACATCACACTGCAATTTCAGGAAGTGTAAGAGCTTGTTTAAATTTTCAGGATCAAATTTCCATGTTTTCCAAGCAATGGCTCTTTCTTTAATGTGTACTTTTCACTCTTTAGTTAGCTAAAGGGATTTTAATGATTGTAGCTTAAGTTTTATTTTTTTAAGTGGATAAAGTCTTTCCTGGATAGATCTGAGCAGATGTAAGTGCACAGGCCAGTTGCTGTGTTACAGCTTAAAAAGACTGAATCCCAGCTGATATGGTTGAGCTCCTCAATATGTTGCCAGCAATTGACTCCATCACGCACCTGGTACAAACAATTTTGAATGATGCCTTAGGACATTTAAGGGATCAGTAGGTAACAGGGTCATAGTCATTTACCAAATTGTGCTGAATTTGTATAGAGTTCAGATTATTGGAAATATTATTGATAAAAACATCTACAATTGAGAAATGCTGTGTGTGGTTAGACCTGATCCCCTTGGATACCATTTGTGCTGGACTGTGCGTTGACAGCAGTCTATTCAATTATTTGTTTATGATCATTTTCCCAATCAAGTCTGAGATATCTAGAATAAAGAGTTTGCGATGCTTTATGTGGGGAAAATGACTTCCAAGGTCTCAGAGAAAACTTGTGAAGAGGAAGTATACAGATGACCACAATACTAATTTTAGTGTGCCCGCTGATCACTATTTCTAAGAGATGTCAGTCAAGCAGCGAGTCTTGTAAAGAGTAACTTTTGTGCAATTAGTTTGAGGGTCAGTCTTACAGAATCATCAATAAGGAGCATAACCCCCTTGTATAGTCTCTGGTCCACTGAAAATAAAGGTATCAAAATTAGCTCCAAGGAATGCAAAGAACCATTAGGAGTCTTTACGCAATGTTTCTGTGACTGCCAGTAACTTTGTCTTGTACACAGTAGCCCATGTTTCAAAAGCTTGCCCATTTATTACTTAGATTACAAGCATTCATATGCCGTATTGATAAGTTTCTTGCTATTAGGATTTGTGGCCTGGGTTAGTTCGGTATCCTATAACAGAATTAAAATAATTACTGTCAATGTGACTATCCCTTCATGGAAATGGAGTATGGCTCTAATAGGGACTTTATGGAAAAAGAATATATGTCTTACCATAACGTTCTATTTGTATTGTTGATCCTCGTTCAGTCATTACGCATGGGTATTGTTTCCGATCTCGGAACCGAGCCGGCCATTTTCCAAGCTTGCGTTAGCTTCAAACTCTCGAGCTAAACTCTTACCTACAATCCCCCTCCCCCTATTACCTCAGATTGAGTTTGCAAGTCAAAGAAGGTAGAGGCTACCTATGGTCAAATAACCTACGAGAATCGGATGGTAAGATCCATTAGAAACCACAGGAGGGGGAAGGAGGGAAGGTCGTAATGACTGAACAAGGATCAACAATACAGATGGAACGTTATGGTAAGACATAACTTCTTTATCTGATATTGTTAATCCTTGTTCATTCCTTATGCATGGGACAGAGTCCCCAGCTACCTCTATTCCTGGGAGGCTCTCATGGAAGGACATTCCTGAGCACCATAGAACTGAAAGATGCTCTTCCCCTGGAGGCCAAATCCAATTTGTTATGATTGATGACAGTATGAGGCATAGCCCAAGTTGCAGCTGCACAGATGTCATGTAAAGAAGCTCTGGCATGGAAGCAGCAGAAGTTGCCACCGACCTTGTTGAATGAGCTTTCATGGTAGTAGGCAACGAGATATTATGTTGTGTATAAATAAAGGTCACACAGTCCTTCAACCATCTAGCTAATGTGACCTTAGCAACAGCAGATCCTAATCTAGGTCCAGAAAAGGCCAAAAATAACTGGTCAGATTTATGAAAAGGTTTAGTACTGTTTAAGTAAAAATGGATTTGCCTGTGTATATCTAGGGTATATAGGCAATACTCTCCTCTGTCTGAATGATTGGGAAGAAAACTGGCAATTCAATGGCTTGACTAATGGACATTTCAGAGATCACTTTAGGCAGAAATGACGGATTAGTTCTCAGAGACATTCTATCTCTATGAAAAATCAAGTATGGACTCTTGATACATAAGGCTTGAAGTTCAGAAATACGTCTGGCAGAAGTAATAGCGACCAAAAACAAGGTTTTCCATGACAGATACTTGAGGCCGCAAGAAGAGGCTGGTTCAAAAGGTGACATTGTCAGAGCTTGTAGAACTAATGATAAATCCCATGGTTGAACAGGTTCTCTAAAAGGTGGCTTCAGATGATTCACACCTTTTATGAAGGTCTTGCACAATTTATGAGACATAAGAGAGGAATCTTGGACACCCTCATGAAAATTAGAAATTGCAGCCAAATGAACTCTAATAGTAGAGGCCGATAGACCCGATTGAAACAGGTCGGCCAGATAGTCTAGTATTATAGACACTGGTACTGAAAAGGGGTCTACTTGTTTATCTTTCAGCTAACAGGTACTTCTTTTCCACTTGCTCAGAAAAGTAATTCTAGTGGAAGACTTATGAGAAGCAATGAGAATATCATGTACTGGTAAAGATCACTCTGCCTGGCAATCAAGGGAATTGGGGGAGCCAAGCCGTGAGCTTCAGGCTGTTCAAGTTGGGATGAATCAGGTTCTGTGGGTGTGAGATCAACTCCGGGGTTGGATGGAGAAATTCATGGTCGATCTAGTAGGTGAGACCAAAGGAAGGGGAACCGAATCTGTCGAGGCTAATATGGTGCTATGAGGATCACCTTGCTCTTCAACCGACGGGCTTTCTTCAAAAACTGGGGAATGAGGGGAAAGGGTGAAAATGCGTAAAGAAGACCCGAGGGCCAATTGTGGACTAGAACATCCCTGGGTGACTGCCCCGGAGGGGGAATCAGGGTGAAGTAGTTGCTGCATTTGTAGTTGGTCGGGGATGCAAAGAGGTCGCAGCAAGGATGGCCCCAGTGGTGGAAGATCTCCACCTATCAAGGGATTCAGGGACCACTCGTGAGGTTGAAGAATGCACCTGCTGAGTCCGTCTGCTATCATGTTGGAACTCCCGGGAATGTGCGTTGCTAGAAGAAAATGGTTGGTAGCCATCGCCCATTGCCATATCCTCATGGCCTCTCGACAAAGGGGGTAAGATTTGGTTCCAACTTGCTTGTTGATGTACCAGACCACCGCCATGTTGTCTGATTGAATTGCAATTTCCCAGACGGAAGCAGGGGATGGAATGCTTGCAACGGCAGAAGCACCGTCCTCATCTCTAGAACATTTATATGCAGATGGGCCTCCAGTTCGGACCAAGTGCCTTGGACTGTCTGTCCCTGACATGCCCCCCCACTCCATCAGGGAGGTGTCCGTGGTCACTGTGGCCTTGGGTTGCTGGGGGGGAGAAGGGGCGAGACCATTGTGAGAGATTGTGTGTCATCCACCAATTTAAATCCTGTTTGCACCTGTGGGTTAATCAGATCATGGCTGAAAGAGGATGCTGGGAAGGATACCATTGGGTGAGCAGTAACCATTGTAGAAGCCTCATATAAAACCTGGCCAGGGGAACAATGGTGATGGAGCCTGCCATGGAACCCAACAGCTATAGGACCCAGTGAGCTGTGGATTTTTCCTTTGAAAGGATTGGAATTAGTTGTTGCTTTATCCTTAGAATTCTGTGCTCTGGAATAGCAGCTCTGCAGTTTTTTGTGTCCAAGATAACCCCTAAGAATTCTGTTGACTGAGATGGGGCGAGATTGGATTTCTGCCAGTTTAAGGTTATGCTTAGCCTTTGAGCAGTGAGGAGAGAGTATGCCAGGGCTTTTTCCAGTAGATGTCTGGTGGGGGCGGAAATGAGCCAGTCGACTAGGTATGGAAACACCTGGAATCCTTGAAGTCACAAGTGAGCTGTGACAACTGCCATGCACTTTTGAACACTCTGGGGGCTGTAGAGAGTCCGAAGGGCAGTACTCTAAACTGGTAGTGACTGGCTCCTGCACGGAAGTGCAGAAATCTTCTTGATGGCCTGTCCACTTTTACGTGGTAGTACGCATCTTGAAGATCTATAGAGCACATCCAATCGTCTTTTTCCAAAAGCGGGAGGATAGACTGTATTGTGACCATCCGGAATTTTTGTACTCTCACAAACTTGTTCAATATTCTGAGATCCAAAATTGGTCTCCAGTCCCCGGTTTTCTTTGGTACCAAAAATAGTCTCGAGTAGAATCCGGATCCTATCTGGTCTGGAGGGACTATTTGGATGACTCTCTTTCTTAGTCGCTTTTCTATCTCTAGTGCTCCTTCTTCCCTTTGACTGGGTGGAATGTCGGGAAGATTTTATGAAGGGAAGGGACAAAGATCGAAGGGGATATGATAACCTCTGGTTATAATCCTTTGTACCCAGGAATCGGTAGTGATGGCTAGCCGCGCAGAAGGGTACAAGGAGAAATGTCCCCCAACCACCTCCAGAGGAAAGGAGTTGGGCCGCTCTTCAGGAGCGCTGGTAGGATTGACCAGGGAAAAAATCCCTGGAACCCTGGTTACACAGACCCCCTCTGCCCCAAAAGGAGCGTCTTCCCTGTGAGTTTCCCCCTCTGCCTCTGGGGAAGAACTCGGCCTGTGTATCACAGAAAGGACCCTGAGATTTTTTGAACCATATCTTCCCACTCTTTTGGTTTTGGGAGAAAGGATATTATTTTTACTTTGCCTCTGGATTTTATCTACCTGCTGTTGGAATTTCTATCAAATACTATCACTGTTAGAGACTATACCTCAAGTGCATAGATATATGCTGAACTTTTGGTTCTGTGCTGGGTTGCTCCTGAGCATTTATATTTATTACAATTTTGTTTTTTAATTTCTCCAAATCTTTTGGGTTTCTAATACCATGACAGGAATGGACCCCATTCCTAAGTCAAAGTACAATTAAAGTTCATGAAATTAGTATTGTTTCAATCTTTGATGTCAGTGCTCTTTGCAGCACCCGCAATGTGCCCAGAATTGACTCCTTTTGCAATTCATATGGAGTTACATGTATCGGTAACGTATCTAAATATGACTGTAAATTCATGTATTTTTGTTTTATGAGACCCACTGCTACTACTACTATTGGAACTGTCTGGGTATCCTTCGTCCACATTGCCCTCTACATTCTAAAATAAAAAATAAATAAAATTTAAAATTCTACATTACTGTATTTCCTGTAAGTGCACAGTGATGCTTCCATAAATGCCTTTACTATAACAACTTTGTAAAATGTTAGCACTTTCTGTTTTTACATGCACGATGTTAGAATATTATTTGTCACATTCCCTTTCAACAAACTTCAAAAAGCTCTTTAAAAGACTGCAGCTTGAATTAGTTTATGCTGGCTAATCTTATGTAGAAAGCACACTAGAAAAGCTTTTTATGAAATGTATGGTGGCTGTTACGGTTTATGAAACATCTGTGTATGGTGGCAAGAAAATCAGTGGTGGTCAATGCCAAAAGGAAGAGTTATTGGATTCGGTTAGTGGTACATTATAAATGTACATAAACTTCTTCAGTAACTGGGTATCTATAGTAAAGTGTTTAAGTCAACAAGCAAAGGACCCAATACATGGCTTCTGGTGGAGGTATATAGCTGAGTCAGTTCTGGCTATGAAAGCCATTCTGCTTGAAGAATTCAGTACTTGTTAATCCATAGTACTCTACATACAGTGTTAGTTCTGCTAATATGTTTCACAGGCTACTGAAGCTGCTCTCAATCACACAATACTATTTTCCAGTTTCTTCCAAAAGCCAACAAAAGTGAGATAAAGGGTAATACAATAAGTTTTCCTCTACCCAGACATGGGAATAGAGAGAGGGTCACTTGGTGAAGAATGACTTTTCTAAGCAGATCTAGTATTTTGGTTAAGTACCCAACTTTCATTACTACTAATGAAATTCAGTTCTACTTGATCTCCAGGAGTAGATCAGGTACCCTCAGTGGAACTGTCAATCAAGGTGTGCTAGCGGTGATCTTGCTAGCAGTATACTGGAAAGAAAACTCGCACCATATTTACTTCACTAACAGACATGGCTGGAGTGCAACTGAAACAACCAGGGAAAAGATAAAGACTATATAAAGGACATGGCTGTAGTGCAATCATAACAGTCAGGACAGGAGATAAACCTGATATAAAAAAAGAGCATATGGTTCTTCCAATTGTAAACATGAAAAAAGCACCAAGGTACCTAAAACAGACAGTTCTTGATGCTCCGTGCTCTTGATAATCCATGCATTGGGGAACTGACTTTAGTTTTGTGAGACAGCAGCACACTATAAATGAAAGGAATGTGGAATGCTGTTCCAAACTTTGTCCAATGAAGACAAGGGAGGCAGGGCCAGTTCTAATCCAGGTTTGATGTTTCACCCCAAATAAATGAAGTCCCATACAGAACAGGGCATACACGTTGTTCCATTTCAAAACAGATTCCTGAAGACATCCTTCAACCAGGTCTGGAGAAACTTGGACTAAAAAAATTAGGGATTCACAGATGCCATGGGCCTGAAGAACACGCCAAGAAAGATACCCTGCAGGACAACTTAGCATTTACCCAGGGGCCCCCAGTGCCTCAAGATAGTACTATCCTAATTCCAACTCAAGCTTCTGTGAGAACAACCAAGTGCTGATACCCTTCCTCAGTCTCAAAGTTAAGGAAGGAAAACTGGATGGGAAAATAAAGTAATTATAGATGCAAGTAAACACTGTACTAGGGCAGCCTCGTTATCCATACTGTAAAGACACCCAAGAAAAGTGATGTTGAAGGGACTAAACAGAGGGTCTGGAGAGAGATGAGCCCTACAAACTGCAACAGAACCTAAAGTCCCTGCAATTCAGGTATTAGTAAAAGCTTAACCTATTGCTTTAACAGGGGAAGGATAAAGGAGTCATTCAAAGCCTGCTTTCACTAAGCTAAGTAATGTCATGAGATGTCCCATTATATGCTGTTCTGCCCTGGATGTTCCCATCTAGGCTGGACTGACAAGTCTAAATTGATCCACAAGCATCCCTCTATGGGATACCACATGACCTCTTCAGTCATCCTGGAAATGAATACTGAAGGAGATCTGGCCCTTAGACTCATAGTCTGTGTGTTTTCAACAGCAATTGCAATAGGAAAAGGTCTTCATCATCCAGGAGGACGTTCTATGCCAAGAGACCTCCAGAAAGTTTAGTAATATGATGCAAAGAAATCCACACCAGAGATAACACTGTGATCTAATTTCTGTCTGACTACCCACTGTGAAGAACATAAAACTTCTAATAAAGCCATGCAACAGGAACCAATCCCAGACATTGCCAGCATGTACCCGATGAACAACTTCAAACCAATATGACCAAGACCACTGTTTACAAGGAGGGCAGCAATGTGCAACAAGGTATTAAAAGGGATTTGTTGCCACAAAGCACACCATGATTTAAGAGATGAGAAGGAAAAAGTGAACATGGAACTCAAATAATGAGGGCAGTACCAAGGTACTCACTATGAAGCTTCTGGAGATTCTGGTTAAAAAGAGAGCTAAAGGCAAGCTCAAATGAGAATCTGGGGCACCAAACCAAAGAATACCCCTGTGCTTCTTCTGCCAGACGCAGAACAGAGTCCATACTATTACCAGAGCAGTGTTGCAGAAAGCTCCCTTCCCCTTAGCAATGCTTCTTACAGAGGCCATGCCGAGAAAACAGACACTGGGTAGATGGCATCATATACACAGCTCAATTGACTGAAGCAATCAGGCCACCAAAAAGATAAGGCTGTGACTGACATGTGTGAAACACCTAAGGAAAAGTCACATAACCTTCTGCAAGACTGACAAAAAATAGCATGCCTACTACACCCTCTGAGGCACCAGCCACATCTTCAGAGGCAACAGAAGGGGACTAGCACTAAGACATGCTGATGGCAGAAAAGCCACAGCTGACCAAAAAAAGTTAAGAAACCAGGGCAAACTTTGCAAGAGTCAAGATTCACAACTCAAGCAAGTTTAGGTTATCTAGCAACAGTTTAACCACCCATCAAGGTGTCAAAACCCCAGAGCTGGAGGACAGGAAGGAATAAGTAAGTAACCTCAGTATCCCTACATAAGGTGTTTGCCTAGCCCTCCAACAAGGCAGAGTCACCCGACTAGAGCTCAGAATAGAACTTAGCCATCCAAAGGTCACAGCATCCCATATGATCTGAAATTAAAAGTTAAGTACTCACCATAATTAGGCATCTATGTTGTGCATTTTCATTCTTCCTCAACCCATGGGTTTGGATCAGATCCTCATATTTGATTTGGTAGAACATTCCAGACTTTGGATCCAACTCTCGAGTGCCTCCCTCTACCCACAATGCCCTATTACCTTAGATCGAATTTGTTGCCATTAGCCCCTATAACTAAACAGAGACTGGAAAAGGCTGACAGAGAAAGGAAGGGCTCAAACCTGGAGCTGTAGGCTCCAAAACACAGTTCTACAGGTCGCTCCAGAAACATGAAGGATGGGGGATAGATGGGAGAGAAGTTGAAAATGGAAAAGACAGATGCCATGGTCCTCTTCCTTGGACCTCCCTGGCTGCTGAGTGTTCCTGCCTTTGGCGTTCTTTCCAAACAACCCCTTGACCACCTGCTGGTCTTGGATCTTGCATCTTATCCAAAACTGCTGTCTCCTCTCCTAATTTAAGGAATAAAGCTATCCCACTAAGGGGAGCCTTCACCTGGAAAGACATAAGGAACCATACAACCCATTGACCACCTGCTGGTCTTGGATCTTGCATCTTATCCAAAACTGCTGTCTCCTCTCCTAATTTAAAGAATAAAGCTATCCCACTAAGGGGAGCCTTCACCTGGAAAGACATAAGGAACCATACAACCCCTTGACCACCTGCAGGTCTTGGATCTTGCATCTTATCCAAAACTGCTGTCTCCTCTCCTAATTTAAGGAATAAAGCTATCCCACTAAGGGGAGCCTTCACCTGGAAAGATATAAGGAACCATACAACCCCTTGACCACCTGCTGGTCTTGGATCTTGCATCTTATCCAAAACTGCTGTCTATTCTCCTAATTTAAGGAATAAAGCTATCCCACTAAGGGGAGCCTTCACCTGGAAAAACATAAGGAACCATACAACCCCTTGACCACCTGCTGGTCTTGGATCTTGCATCTTATCCAAAACTGCTGTCTCCTCTCCTAATTTAAGGAATAAAGCTATCCCACTAAGGGGAGCCTTCACATGGAAAGACATAAGGAACCATACAACCCCTTGACCACCTGCTGGTCTTGGATCTTGCATCTTTCCAAAACTGCTGTCTCCTCTCCTAATTTAAGGAATAAAGCTATCCCACTAAGGGGAGCCTTCACCTGGAAAGACATAAGGAACCATACAATCCCTTAACCACCTGCTGGTCTTGGATCTTGCATCTTATGCAAAACTGCTGTCTCCTCTCCTAATTTAAGGAATAAAGCTATCCCACTAAGGGGAGCCTTCACCTAGAAAGACATAAGGAACCATACAACCCATTGACCACCTGCTGGTCTTGGATCTTGCATCTTATCCAAAACTGCTGTCTCCTCTCCTAATTTAAGGACTAAAGCTATCCCACCAAGGGGAGCCTTCACCTGGAAAGACATAAGGAACCATACAACCCCTTGACCACCTGCTGGTTTTGGATCTTGCATCTTATCCAAAACTGCTGTCTCCACTCCTAATTTAAGGACTAAAGCTACCCCACTAAGGGGAGCCTTCACCTGGAAAGACATAAGGAACCATACAACCCCTTGACCACCTGCTGGTCTTGGATCTTGCATCTTATCCAAAACTGCTGTCTTCTCTCCTAATTTAAGGACTAAAGCTATCCCACTAAGGAGAACCTTCACCTGGAAAGACATAAGGAACCATACAACCCCTTGACCACCTGCTGGTCTTGGATCTTGCATCTTACCCAAAACTGCTGTCACCTCTCCTAATTTAAAGAATAAAGCTATCCCACTAAGTGGAGCCTTCACCTGGAAAGACATAAGGAACCATACAACCCCTTGACCACCTGCTGGTCTTGGATCTTGCATCTTTATCCAAAACTACTGTCTCCTCTCCTAATTTAAGGAATAAAGCTATCCCACTAAGGGGAGCCTTCACCTGGAAAGACATAAGGAACCATACAACCCCTTGACCACCTGCTGGTCTTGGATCTTGTATCTTATCCAAAACTGCTGTCTCCTCTCCTAATTTAAGGAATAAAGCTATCCCACTAAGGGGAGCCTTCACCTGGAAAGACATAAGAAACCATACAACCCCTTGACCACCTGCTGGTCTTGGATCTTGCATCTTATCCAAAACTGCTGTCTCCTCTCCTAATTTAAGGAATAAAGCTATCCCACTAAGGGGAGCCTTCACCTGGAAAGACACAAGAAACCATACAACCCCTTGACCACCTGCTGGTCTTGGATCTTGCATCTTATCCAAAACTGCTGTCTCCTCTCCTAATTTAAGGAATAAAGCTATCCCACTAAGGGGAGCCTTCACCTGGAAAGACATAAGGAACCATACAACCCCTTGACCACCTGCTGGTCTTGGATCTTGCATCTTATCCAAAACTGCTGTCTCCTCTCCTAATTTAAGGAATAAAGCTATCCCACTAAGGGGAGCCTTCACCTGGAAAGACATAAGGAACCATACAACCCCTTGACCACCTGCTGGTCTTGGATCTTGCATCTTATCCCAAACTGCTGTCCCCTCTCCTAATTTAAGGAATAAAGCTATCCCATTAAGGGGAGCCTTCACCTGGAAAGACATAAGGAACCATACAACCCCTTGACCACCTGCTGGTCTTGGATCTTGCATCTTATCCCAAACTGCTGTCTCCTCTCCTAATTTAAGGAATAAAGCTATCCCACTAAGGGGAGCCTTCACCTGGAAAGACATAAGGAACCATACAACCCCTTGACCACCTGCTGGTCTTGGATCTTGCATCTTATCCAAAACTGCTGTCTCCTCTCATAATTTAAGGAATAAAGCTATCACACTAAGGGGAGCCTTCACCTGGAAAGACATAAGGAACCATACAACCCCTTAACCACCTGCTGGTCTTGGATCTTGTATCTTATCCAAAACTGCTGTCTCCTCTCCTAATTTAAGGAATAAAGCTATCCCACTAAGGGGAGCTTTCACCTGGAAAGACATAAGGAACCATACAACCCCTTGACCACCTGCTGGTCTTGGATCTTGCATCTTATCAAAAACTGCTGTCTCCTCTCCTAATTTAAGGAATAAAGCTATCCCACTAAGGGGAGCCTTCACCTGGAAAGACATAAGGAAGTATGTCCTAGAGCTCCTGCTGGTTTTAAATACTTATTTGTATGCTTCTTTCCCAGTGAAATTGTAAACTCCAAAGTCAGCTCAGCCAGCAGCCTGCAACCAACCCCCCCCCCCTCCTCTCAACCAACTGAACACATATTCCCCGTAATATCCCTAGCTGCTTGCCTCACGCTTGAACCCTCAGGCCCTGTATACAGCATTGATAGAAGTACCTGCTGTGGCTATTAGGTGGCCCCCATCTACTAGGGGTTTTCTTTTCTTTTTTCCTTTGTAAACTGCTCATACCTAGCAAACTCTCTTTATCTTGCCCTATCTTACTGTTAGCCCCTTTCTGCTCCACTACCTCTCTCTACCCTTCTCTGTTGCTTTGAGCTTCTACTCTCTCCTACCTCTTGACAACAAATATACTTATATCCCTTTGCCTTACTATACTTATATCCCATAGCCTTACGTACCTTCATTCTGAGTACTTCACTGATAGTTTTTCTCCTGGACCTCTTCTCCTTTGGCTCTTCTCTGTTCTTACTACCTCCCTTTTATAGCCCTTCTTCACTTTACAATTACTTCTACCTCCTTACTTCTTACTTAGATTTTTTTATTACTTTCACCTATCTATACCCACTACACCCTCGGATCATTGCTCTTACTACCTCCTCTTGTAATAAACTATTTCCTTTCTCCAGACTGTGACTATCACCTCCCTTTTGTTTCTTTCTGCTTGCCTCCTACTCCTCCCCCTCTCCCATCCTATCACATTTCCTCTCAAAACCCATAAATATACCTGCCCAGATTCGCACCACCTCTCTTCCTTGGACCTACCTGGCTGCTGAGTGTTCCTGCCTTTGGCGTTCTTTGTGAGTAGCGTATTTTTGCTTTCCTTTTATGTTGCTTTTTATCTGTGTCTTACAGTCACTGTATGTAGCTTTACCTTTATAAACTGTGAATACATTTAATGTTTGTAGCTGCAGTTCAGTGTAGTAGATGGGTTATGGTCGGTCTCACGACTCGCACAGTGCGTAAACAGCTGATTCAGATCAGCGCTTAAAACTGTATGCTAAATAGGGAATTAGCTAGTTATTCACTCCCTCTCGAGTGCCTTGATACTGCCTCTACCCAGACTTTGGATCTGTAGCCTATGGTCTCTACTAACAGTTAACAGGTTCGTTTACTTAAGCAGACATAGTAGCGTGCGTAGTTTGTAGCGTGCTCTTATGTGTAGATACCATACACGCACCTTACCAGCCCCTGATAAGTAAGCCCTTGGCCATTTAGATATGTCTTACTAGACTATGTATTATATACTTTAAGCAGAGTTTATAGCGTGCTCCCTAACAGCCATCCTCATTGCTCCATTGTGGTACGCTTTAAGTTTGAAATATCCCTCTCTGCATTATCACTCCCTTTAACATGCTGTGCTAACAGCGTTTTTCTTTTCCTCAGTGCCTTTATAAGGCCGTGGCATCTTGATTTTCCTTTAATATACCTGGTGCTAGTAGCGTGCCTAATTTCACAGTGGCGCTACACGCGCTATAGCAGCGCTTCGTAATCAAGCTTAGTGCTTACATCCTGAGGAAAGATCCACTTACTTTAAACCTTGCATTCAGCCCTTTGAACCCACTTCAATGAGTGGTGTTAGAACACGCTAGTTTTTAGCGACTCAACACTCGCTTAGGTTATCTTAAAAAGGTTAAAAGGGTTTACAATTAACATTTTAAATTTACAATGCGAAGTGTGAGAACACGCTAGTTTTTAGCGACTCAACACTCGCTTAGGTTATTTTTAACCGCTTTGTATATTATTACGTTCTCCTCCTCTGGACTCATTTCCTATTTAGCCAACCACGCTTGCTGTTTGCTGTTTAGTGAATAGTACTTTTTCTCTAAAGTATAATTAACCTAGTGGTCTTTATATCCTTGGTGATTCAAGCTAGTATTTACAGATGGTTTTATGTGTAACCCCCTCAGCTTACCTGAACCTTACATACACTTCCTCTAGCCCATGCTGAGACTTATCATAACCCAGCTTATTGTAGTCTTATGCGAGAATATTGCTAGTTTAGTCTACCTCTACTGCATTCTTGACTGGATATCTAGTAATTTAGTGTAATCTTGTCACCATGGCCTTGCTCTAGATGTGGTATTTGTGTTTTCATGACACTTTCCAGTTTGCTCATACATATGTTTTATCTGTTTTAATTTCTGCCATTTACAGTATATATGATTTGTTTTTGCCTGCACTAACTTCAAATAGAACTATTGCTGGACAGTGAGTGTTTTCATGAAGATGTTACGTGTATGTTAGTGTAGTGCTTTCTTAAGCTTGTGATTGCTCTATATCTTAACTATCTCCTTTCTATCTCCTTTTCCCAGCCATACAACCCCTTGACCACCTGCTGGTCTTGGATCTTCATCTTATCCAAAACTGCTGTCTCCTCTCCTAATTTAAGGAATAAAGCTATCCCACTAAGGGGAGCCTTCACCTGGAAAGACATAAGGAAGTATGTCCTAGAGCTCCTGCTGGTTTTAAATACTTATTTGTATGCTTCTTTCCCAGTGAAATTGTAAACTCCAAAGTCAGCTCAGCCAGCAGCCTGCAAACAAACCCCCCTTCCTCCTCTCAACAAACTGATCACATATTCCCCGTAATATCCCTAGCAGCTTGCCTCACGCTTGAACCCTCAGGCCCTGTATACAGCATTGATAGAAGTACCTGCTGTGGCTATTAGGTGGCCCCCATCTACTAGGGGTTTTCTTTTCTTTTTTCCTTTGTAAACTGCTCATACCTAGCAAACTCTCTTTATCTTGCCCTATCTTACTGTTAGCCCCTTTCTGCTCCACTACCTCTCTCTACCCTTCTCTGTTGCTTTGAGCTTCTACTCTCTCCTACCTCTTGACAACAAATATACTTATATCCCTTTGCCTTACTATACTTATATCCCATTGCCTTACTTACCTTCATTCTGAGTACTTCACTGATAGTTTTTCTCCTGGACCTCTTCTCCTTTGGCTCTTCCTGCTCCATTCGCCCTACGGGCTCACTTCACTCCCCTCCCTACCCCCAATTCCCACCCACCCCCAGGGGTCCTACATTTATCTCACATAGGGACACACCCCTGTTTACCTCCTCTCCAATCACAGGCATACACTACTCCCTAAATCCATCACAGTTACCACTATCACACACACACACCCTCCCCTTTCTGTAACACTATACCTATCTCATTACATCCCTACCTCCTGCCTCACCCTAATTACTATAATCTAACATTACTTCATCACACTATATCCTACATCACTGCCAACCTCCACTTAGTTCACAATGCCCATATTATCCATCCATGCTTTACTGAGATTACTTATCTCTACACTATTATTATCATCTCTTATAACTACTTACATCATAACTTCTTACGAATTCTCCAAGAATACCTCTCCTTCACTGCCCTCTAAAAGCACCTCTACACATGCAATACCTTTATCTGCATCCTATATACTCTCACCCTCTCAGTCCATATACCTTCTAGCCAAATATCACAGACTAGTACATTGCAAGTTTATAAAAACTCTAACCAAAAAGACATATCTTTCTCACTATAATCTTAAACAAATATATCTTACTCTTCTCCACTTACTACAAGATGGTGATATAAACCCCAATCCTGGCCCACATCTTATTACAACCAACATAGAACAAAACCAAACTAAACCATTATCTCTCTTATACTCTAAACCTTCAAATTCCCTTTCCATTGCCCATCTTAATATACGTAGTATCTGCAACAAAATCAGTCAACTCCATGCCCTCCTTGAAACTCAACAGTTTGACATTTTATGTCTATCAGAAACTTGGTTAAAACCTTCCATTAGAGACATCGAAATTACTCCACCTGGTTATAACATTATTAGACTTGATCACACTACCAAGAAAGGAGGTGGGGTAGCCATTCTGTACAAAGCAAAACTTAAACTTAATCCTCTAGATCTGACTCTTACCCAAAACACAAATGCAGAAGTAATTAGCTCCAAAGTACAAATCAATAACACTAAAGCAATAAACATCATTTGTGCTTATCTCCCCCCTGGAAATAACATCAATACCCTTGAAGATATACTCTACCAACTTTCTATCAAACTCCCACAAGAAACACTAGTCCTAGGGGACTTCAACATAGATTGGAATTCCTGTAACAATGCTAACCCTACTTCCCACATCAACCTCTATGGCTTCAAACAACTTATCGATAGTCCCACTAGAATTAATAAAACAAACAATAAGGGTACCACCCTAGACTGGATTCTTACAAATACCCCCTTGCAAACCTACCAAACACATATCCTTCCAGATGACCTTAGTGACCACGCACTAACCTATATCATTAGATGCAAAACCAACCTAACCCTACCCACCACTTTCCAAACTCTACACTCAAAAAAGCAATTTAACCCTGATCACTTTCAAGCTGAACTTTCAGTGTCATTGGGCCCCACTAAAATATCTCCCACTCAACAAAGCAGTAGAACACTTCAATTCTACATTCCTAGCTATACTTAATCAGCACGCCCCAAGTCGCACCATTAGAACCAAAACTAAAACTGCTCCCTGGCTAACCACAAATACTAAGCATAAAATAGCCCTAAGAAACAAATCTTGGCATAAATGGCGTACCACCAAAAGTCCAACTGACCACCAAAACTTTAGAGAACTTAGAAACAGTACTAAAAAAGCCATTCTATCAGACAAAAAGAACTATTACGTTCAACTTCAAAAGACTACCAAAAATGAACCAAAAACATTCTGGTCATGTATTAATAATCTGCTGACCCCAGGCAAAATAATTGCACCCAACCCTCAGGATTCTGACCCTGATAACCCCACACTAACAGCCAATAACTTTAATTCCTTCTTCACCAATTCTATACAAACTCTAGCCAACCAACTATCTCCAGATACTTCTCAACTACCTCCATATACCTTAATAAACACTATCCCTCCCCTTCACCTACAACCTGTATCTACCTCCTATATACAATCTCTTCTCCATAAACTAAAACCTACCACCCCTTCCGCAGACAAGATTCCTGCTGAATTCCTGCAACTAGCAGCAAAAGCCATTGCTTACCCTGTCTTTATCCTAATAAACAGATCAATAAAAGAAGGTATTTTTCCAACAGTCTGGAAGATATCACATATAATACCCCTACATAAAGGAGGCAAATCTTATGATTTCTCCAACTATCGTCCCATAGCACTTCTATCCCCCTTAGCTAAAATCATGGAAAAATGTATACATAAACAACTACTCAACCATCTCCTCCATAACAACCTTCTAGCTGACGCTCAACATGGTTTCAGACCTGCTCACAGTACCACCACAGCTTTACTCTCCTTTACCAATACCATAAACTTCAACCGCAACAACAACAAACTTACATCTTCTCTTTTCTTAGACCTATCAAAAGCCTTTGATATGGTGAATCATACACTTCTTCTACACACACTAAAATCTCTGGCCCTGGATCCCTCTTCCATAGCCTGGTTTTCTTCCTATCTAGAAAACCGTCAGCAAGCCGTACTCTGGAAAAACTCACTATCTGCTCTCCTCCCTATTTCTTTAGGAGTACCTCAAGGGTCTATCCTAGGCCCACTTCTATTTTCCATCTTTATCAACGACCTCCAATCATCTATCCCTAACACTACCTGCATACACTATGCAGATGATTCCACCATTATTTGCACTGCTTCTTCTCAAACTGAACTCCAGACTCAAACTCAATCAGCCTTCTCAACTGTTGAACAGTGGTTCTCCAATCGCTGTCTACTCCTTAACCCTAAGGAAACTAAATTATTACTCTTTTCACCTACGCGTAAATCGACTTTGTTAAACTTCTGTATTACAGCAACTGACAACACCATTATTTCTCCTGATTCCACAACTAAACTTCTCGGTGTTATTATCGATAACAATCTTAACTATGATTGTCAAATCAACAGTACAATAAAAGCAGTTAATAAGAAAATAGGATCCCTGTACAGGATAAAGCCCTTCCTCACACCTGAAGCTAGGACAACCTTAGCCCAAACACACCTTATCTCTACCCTTCTGTATGCCTCCCCTATTTACACTAATCTATCTAAAAGTAACCTTAAGAAACTTACTACATCTTACCATATTATTGCCAGATTTGCCACCTCATCCCAATTCAGAACCCACCACTGTCTAAACCTAAAACAACTACACTGGCTGGAACTCCCTAACAAGCTCATTTTTCAACAACTTTTAATAGCACACAAAATTCTATACCAACCTTCTAAAACACCAGCTCTTAATAACCTCTTGACTCCCTATATTAACCTGAAACAACTACGTTCCTCTGATAAACTACTTGTTAATATTACCAAAACTATTAATTCTGCAGGCAACTGCCTTTTCTCTGACTCAGTAGGTAAAATATGGAATAATCTTCCATCTGACATCTCCTCTTTGTCCACTCTTCCACTCTATTAAGACATCTTAATAAATTCTGGCTTTGCTCTTGTACCAACCCAGACTAACCTGTTTGCACCTTACTCTATCATAAACCTTCCTTAACCACTTGGACCCTCCCATTGACCTCAACTCTTCAATTGAAAAAATATCCCTTTTCTTTGTAAATATTACTTTATTCACTTTAATATTTCCTACCTTCCTTTTTGTATTGCCAATAGTTAATCTCTAACTTAATCTCTTTCTAATTTAGCTTTTTTCTAGTTAGTTAAGATCTATAATATAGGTGATTACATATTATTTTTCCCATTGCATAACACATTAGTACTATGCAATATTTGTAATTGTAAAATTGTTTTTACCTCTGGAGCTTTTCTCCGCAGGCCTCATTTTCTAAGTTAGCTTTTTAGTTCATTAAGATCTATAATATATGTGATTACATTTTATTCTTCCCATTGCATAACACACTTGTACTATGTATTATTTGTATTTGTAAAATTGTTTTTACCTCTGGAGCTTTTCTCCCTGGGCCTCCACTGAAAATGGACATAAATCCAGTTGGACTAGCCCGGTCAACAAATGTAAAATAAAAATAAAAAATAAATGGCGAGTATGTAACTTAAATCAGATGTCCTTTTCATTCTTCCTCAAACCATGGGACAGAGTCCCCAGCTATGTTGATCTCGGGTGGCCCTCATGGAGGGATATTCTGGAGCACTGCTGAAACAAATGTGGCTCTGTTTCTAGAAATAATATCCAGTTTGTAATAAGTAACAATGGTATGAGCATTGGACCATGTGGGCGCAAAGCAAATATCATCAATAGATGTTCTTGATCAAAAAGCAGATGAAGCATCAAATGAATCTAGTTGAACGAGCATTGGGAGGTTTGGGTAAGGTCATGCCTTGTTAAGAGTAGAGCCAAGAAATATAATCTGTAATCCATTTAGCTAGAGTGACCTTGGAAACTGGGCAACCCTGCCTATTTGGTAAAAAAGAGACAAAGAGTTGATCTTATTTTCTAATTTGTTCTGTCATGTGACGATAAAAACATAATCGTCTCTGTACCTCAAGATGATGAAGCATGTAGTCTCCTTTATTTAAAAAATTTGGAAAGAAGGCTGGTAAATGAATGGATTGATTAATGTTATTTTCAGATGCCACTCTGAGTAAAAAAAGAAGGTTTTGTTCATAAGGTAAACCCATCTTTATGAAAAATGATGTAAGGGGGTTTTGAGGAAAGAGCCTGGAGTTTACATATTCTCTTTGCAGAAGTAATGGTTACTAAGAAGACTGTTTTCCATGAAAGGAATTTTAAATAAGTTTTAGCTGAAGGTTCAAAAGGTTTCGGAGTTAGGCCTTGTAGCACAATTGTGAGATCCCAAGGTGGTAAAGGATCCTTTATTGGTGGTTTGAGAAGAAAAATATCTTTTTGGAATGCTTTGCATAATTTGGACGATGCCAATGAATAATTTCTGTCTCCTATGTGAAAATTAGAAATAGCTGCTAAATGAAGTTTAATCGCAGATAAACTAGCTCCTTCTTTAAAAAGGATTGCTAAAAATTGAAGTACTGCAGGAAGTGAAGCAGATAAACATACAAGGGAAGATAGCCTGGGCTGGCTAACCATTACTGGAAGTGGAGAAACCATGCAGTTAGTTTGAGGGCCTGTATATTGGGATGTTGGTCCCTGATGGGTGAGAGAGGAGATCTGGTGGTGGCTCCAGTATCCATGAGAGCATAAGAATGGGAACCATACTTGTTGAGGCCAGAAAAGGGCAATGAGGATGACTGAGCTCTTCAGCCAGCTTGCTTTTTGCAGAAATTTGGGAATCAATGGGAGAGGGAGATAAGCATAAAGAAGACCAGAGGGCCAAACGTGGACTAGAGCATCTGTCGGTGACAACCCCTGAAGGGGAATAAGAGCAAAATACCTGCTATACTTGTTGTGGGGAGATGAAAAGCGGTAGCAGCAAAGTAGGCCTCAGCAACAGAAGATCACTTCCGCCACAGATTGATTGGGAAGACCACTCGTGAGCCATCATGATGGATCTGCTTTGTCCACTAATATCATGGTTTACCCAGAAAGTGCATTGCAATTAGAAAGCAATCTGATGTGATCACTGATTCTCACATTTGCATGGCCTCTCTGCAGAGGGGATAAAATTGGGTTCCTCCTTGTTTGTTGATGTACCAGGCTACAGATATGTTGTGGATCTGAATTGCAATAGTCCCTAAAGGAACAGCATCTTGAAATGCCTGCAACACAAATAGAACTGCTCCATCTCTAGTACAATGTTATGCTTATTGGTCTCTTGGGGGACCACATGCTTTGGACCATCCTTCCCAAGAAATGCACCCTACCCCAGCAGGGAAGCGTCCGTGGTCACTGTGACTTTTGGAGGTGGTAAAGTAAAGGGTCGGCCTAGATGAATGTCATGAATATTATTAGTAACACTGTCCAACTGGATCTACCAGCGAATGTGTCATTTGCAAATAATAGTGAGCTTGACTAGAAAGGATAGGGGTTGATGAAGAATGGACCACTGAACAGCTACAGTCCATTGAAGAACGTGCACCAAGAAAAATGTTAAGGGAAGTAATACAATGGCTGCTGCCATGGAATATAGCGCTTCACGGACTGATCTTGTTGGAAGAATTGGATGGGAAATAAGTAGATGAACCTGATTTCTGATACTGGTTATGAGATAAGGAGGTAGTGAAGCTACCTGTGTCATTGTATTCAGAAGTGTGCCAATGAACTCCAGGCTCTGGACTGGTGATGGTTTTGATTTGGCATAGTTTACGGTTATCCCCAATGACTGGCAATTCTGAAGCAAATAGACCCTGGAATGTAGAAGGATATGCTTGGAGGGGGCGGTGAGGAGCCAAACATCCAGATATGGAAACACTCTGAATCCTCAGTCTCAGATGAGGAGCTACCACTGTCATATATTTGGTAAACACCCTGGGGGCTGTGGTGAGTCCAAAGGGCAGGGCTCTGAATTGGCAGCTCCCAGCTGAAAGCTCAAGTGTCTTCAGGAGCACCTGTCTACTTTGATGTGATAGTATGCATCCTGAAGATCTACGGAGCACATCCAATCATCCCTGTAAAGAAAATTTGGGATGGACTTCACCATGACCATTCAAAACTCTGACGTCTTTGTATACTGACTCAAATTGCTTAGATCCAAAATTGGTCTGAAATCCTCTGTTTTCTTGGGCACTAAAAAGAAGCGTGAGCAAGTCCTGAATCCTACTTGGCCTGGTGCAACCTCTTGAAGGACTCTAGTAGCTTTTGGATTTTTTTTGTGCTGTTACTTTCCTCTGACTGAGTGGAACATCAGGAAGCTTCTATCTTTTGCATGTAGGGAGTTGAAAAAATGGTATATAATAACCTCTGGATATTATTCTTAGCACCCATGATTCTTCTATGTGCCCAGGTGTCTGGGTGCAAGGACAATTTCCTGATGCCTCCAAGTGGACAGTCAGGCAGCATTTCAGGAGTGTTGGTCTGTCCAGAAAGGAATCCCAGAAAAGTACAGTTTTGTACCTACCATAAATGTAGATGTTCGAGGATTCCATTGCTGCAGTCCTGACTATTGGGGTATAGTCCGCGTCCAGTCGGCCCGAATACCAGAGTATAAGGCTGACGTCGGTCAGGGCGCATTAGAATGACGTCAGTACGTCAGGGTACTAATGCGCATGACCGACGCCATATCCTCAGTCTTTTCTTGCCCCAGATGTCAGAAGACCCTAAAAAGACAAGTCCCAAAAAACCTGCACCAAAAACATGTACAATATATACAACAATATATACAGAAATATAAGCATGTAAACTCACCTACACAACCACCCCTAAATACAGAGGGGAAGGAGGGAGGGTAAATTGGACTGCAGCAATGGAATCCTCGAACATCTACATTTATGGTAGGTACAAAACTGTACTATGTTCTTCGTCTTCCATTGCTGCAGTCCTGACTATTGGGTAGAATCCCAAAGCAGAGGTAAGGGAGGCTGGCAAATTACAAAGAAGTAGGAGCTGACAACATGCCTTGCAAAACAGCTGTGGCAAAACCAGCCCTAGATTTAGAGTAGATAGGAAGGTGATAATGCTTAGAGAAAGTATGCACTGAACTCCAAGTAGCTGCTTCCAAAATATCCTTAGTTGCCACCCCCCTTAGAAATGCTGTAGAAGTGGCAGTAGCCCTGGTGGAATGAGGCCTAATCCCAGCTGGAATCTCCTTGCCATGATGGGAATAACAAAATGCAATGCAAAACCAATCCACCTAGAAATAGTTTGTTTTGACACAGGCTTGCCCTGAGAACTCAAAGCAAAAGAAACAAACAACTGCTGAGACTGCCTAAAATCCTTAGTCCTGCTTAAATAATAACGCAATTGCCTGTGTACATCTAAAGTGTGCAAAATCTTTTCCCCTTTATTTTGAGGGTCTGCAAAAACGTAGGCAAATGAATAGTTTGGTTTAAAGCCACACTAGAAACCACCTTAGGCATAAAAGAAGGATTAGTGCGTAATGATACCCTATCCTTATGGAAAATCAAAAGGGCTCTACTGCCATAAGGGCCTGCAACTCAGACACCCTTCTTGCAGAAGTAATGGCCAACAGAAAAGCAGTCTTCCATGACAAGTATTTCAATTCAGCAGTAGCTGCAGGCTCAAAAGGTTGTAGAGTAAGTTTTTCAACACAAAATTGAGATCCCAAGCAGGAGTAGGAGCTGTGCGTGGGGTCTTATATTCTTTGCCCCTCTAAGAAACTGCTTGAACAAAGGATGCGAAAACAAAGGTGGGTCACAATCATAGTGAGCTGAAATTGCTGCAGCATGAATCTTTATGGAAGAGAAGGACAAACCTTTGTCCAATAATTCAGTAAGATATTGAAGAGCCACACTCAAATTAGGCTCAGAAATCTCCAAATTCTTTGCTGTACTCCAAAATAAAAATCTCTTCCATTTTTCTGCATACACTTTCCTTGTACTAGGTCTTCTAGCTTCCATAATCACATTTAAAACTTGTTGAGGAAGTTGAGACCTGCTGTGTTTCAACACAGAATATGCCAAGCTGTTAGATGAAGAGAGTGTAGCTTGACATTGAGCAAATGACCGTCCTTCTGAGATAACAGATGAGGAATCAGAGGTAAAGGCCATGGAGGCTTCTTTACCAGACTCCGTAGTAGAGGGTACCAGTGTTGGCGAGGCCAGTCTGGAGCTATCAAAATCATCCTTGGCCTGTCTTGTCTGACCTTTAACAGTACCTTTGGAAGAAGAGGTAGAGGTGGAAAGGCATACACATGAAGGTTTTTCCAACTGAAAGACAGAGCATCCACTTTCCAAGCTGTGTGATGAAACCCCTTTGTGCAATACTTTGGCAGCTGGTGGTTTAGTGGAGAAGCGAACAGATCTATGTCTGGAGTTCCCCATGACACTGTCAGTTTCTGAAATACATGAAGATCCAGTTTCCACTCGTGGGGATCCATGATTTGTCTGCTTAACACATCTGCTAAGGAGTTCTGTGCTCCTGGCAGAAACCTTGCCTGAAGAGTTAGTTGCAGGCTTAGCGCAGTCTCCCATAAAATCATTGCTTGCCTGCATAGAGGATAAGAATGTGTTCCCCCTTGCTTGTTGATGTACCACATGACAGTTGTGTTGTCTGTTAGAATCAACACCTGTCCTGGAAGAAGTAACTCCTTGAAAGCCATTAATGCAAACTGGACTGCTAACATCTCTTTCATGTTGATATGTAGATGCTGTAGTCCGGCAGGCCACTTGTCTTGTATCCACTTTCCATTTAGATGAGCTCCCCAAGCAATGTCCGAGGCATCTGTCGTTAAGATCTGACTTGCCTCTGGCCGGGTCACAGAGAGTCCCTTGTTTAGGTGACATTCCTGAGCCCACCACAAGAATTCTTTTTGAAGGCAAGGTATTATTTGAATGACAGTGTCCAAATCCTGGCAGTGCTGTGTCCATACATTTTTGAGATACCATTGTAACTTCCTCATATGCAGTTTGGCATTGGGAAGCACCAGAATACAAGATGCCATGAACCCTAATGCTTGAAGGACTGTCCTTGCAGTCAGCACGGACTGATGAGATAGTTGATGGAAGTAAAGTGACAGACTCTTTTGTTTGTCCGGGGTTAAAAAGGCCATCTGGGCTGCTGTATTCAGTCTCACACCCAGAAAGCACATGTCTTGAGAGGGTACTAGACTGGACTTTATTTCGTTCACAGAATACCCTAGGCATCTTAGCACTGCGATAACATATTCCAGGTGCTGTAGAAGAACTTCTTTTCCTTGAGCCAGAATCAGGCAGTCGTCCAAGTAAGGATAGATTTGAATTCCTTGAAGCCTGAAATAAGCTATCACTGGAGCCAGAACCTTTGTGAATACTCTGGGCGCAGTAGATAAGCCAAAGGGCAATGCAGAGAACTGATAATGAGAATTTCCAGCTCGAAACCGCAGATACTTCCTGCAACTTAGCCGTATAGGCACATGAAGGTAAGCTTCTTTGAGATCTAAAGTTACCATCCAGTGATTTTTGCCCAGCAGAGGTAAAAGCTGTTGTAACGTCAACATCTTGAACTTGGGAATGTTCAGATAAGTGTTGAGGATCGATAAATCCAAAATTGGTCTCCACGTGTTTCCCTTCTTTGGTACAAGGAACAGGCGGGAATAAAATCCTAGGCCCCTTTCTGATACAGGGACTGGCTGAATGGCCCCTATGTGGAGTAACTGAGAAACTTGCTTGTGAGCCTCTTTTCTTTGTGGAGGAGGAACGTCTGGCATGCCTTTGAAAGGGGGCATTGTATGGAAATAAAATCTGTAACCGTGGTGAATGATATCCAACACCCATTTGTCTTGAGTAATTAAATCCCAATTTTCTTTGAAAAGAGACAGTCTTCCTCCTAAAGGAGCTGCCAAACGTGAATCTGCTGGCAGCTGAAAAGACAGGTCATTGGGTCTGTTTACGAAAGGACTGACCCCTGCCCTCACCAGAAGTCTGAGCAGGTGAACTCCCTGTTCTAGGCCTAAAAGAACCTTGAGCCCTGCCCCTACCACGTCTAGACCTACCCCTAGACTGAGAATCATAAGCAGGATATGTCCACCCCTTAGCAGGCCAAATTCTGCTAAACTTCGGTGGCTGCACCTGCAAAAAATCTTTAACAGTTTGCATAGACTTAGCTTTGTCCTCCATTTTCTTTAAAACTGCTTCCACAGGTGATCCAAACAACACATCAGACTGTAAAGGAGCATCCAAAATCCTTGTCTTAACATGCTCAGCTAAATTCTGATCCTTCAACCAGGCATGCCTGCGAAGAACAGAACTGGTAGCAGCCACCCTCGAGGAGGCCTGTACAGCATCAAAACCACATTGCAAAGAATGCTTACCCACTTGTTCAGACACATGAACCAAATCCAGCAACTCTTTACACTCAATACCTTCCGCCAAAGCATCCACCTTAGATTTCAATTGTGAAAGGAGATAATTCTGATATTTTAGCATGTGAAACTGACAATTCAAAGCTCTCATGGCTAGAGTGGAAGAAGTATACACTTTCTTTCCCCACCTATCCAAAGCCCTTGCCTCTTTATCAGTGGGAACAGGATTTTTAACCACAGAAGCCTTTACACCCTTAGGCCCTTGAGAAATAGTTTCTGGGTCCGCCCTAGGACTCTTAAACAAATATTTATGAGCTTCGGGCACCCTATAATACCTATCAGGCTTAACAGGAGCAGGAGGCAAAGAATCAGGGTTCAGGAAGCCTCTGCAAAACATCTTCCACCACATTCAACACAGGAGGAATAGCTAAAGGCCTATGCTGGGGTAAAACAAGAACTCCCTAAGCCTTTTCCTGGAGTCAGAGTAATCCTGGCCTTCCCATTTAAAGTGCTCCCTCATGGAATGCAAGGTCTCTGAAAATGAGAAATCCTCAGGCGGAGAAGCTGTAGGAGTGGAATCATCCACATCAGAATCAGAATAAGTGGGATACTCCTGCATATCTTCCACAGAAGATTCTGAAGCCACTGAACACTGTTCAAAACTATCAAACTCCGGTTCCACCCTAGGCCTCTTATCAGGCGGGGGCATAGAACCCCTAATCATAGTAATCAAATCTTCTGCCATTTTAAGCATATGTTTCTTAGGTACAGAACCCGAAATGCTAGGAGAAGCCCCCACTGAAGCTGAACTAGGCCTACCTCTTAAAGAAGTTTTGGCAACAGAAGGAGAAGCTCTAACTACCTTGGGAAGAGAGGGAAGAACAGTCACCTGAGAAGCCCCCTCAGCCTGGCCTACCTCCTGAGAAGGCACATCCTGTAAGAGTATAGTTTCTGCCTGGGACTCCATGGAAACCCCTGGCAAAACCTCCGGCTCCACTGAGCCTTCTAAAGAACCGACGTCCGGGACTGCCAGTTCCTCAACCCTAGGCTTCACTGTTTTATCCTTGCGCTTCTTGGAGGAAGCGGGCGCCGGAGCATCCGACGGCATTTTATAATTGCAACGCTTCCCAAACACTAACCTGGCACAGTCTAACCTCCTCTTAATAGTGCGTTTGTTAAACCTAGCACAAGAGCGGCAACCAACAACGTCGTGCTCAGGCCCTAAACAAGGTATACACAAGGTATGATAATCCCTATGAGGTATCTGTTTCCCACAAGAAATACAGTTATTCACTTTTCTGACATCCGGTAAAATACTGAGGCAAGAAAAACCAAAATGTTCTAGCGGGTACTTAGCCAACTCTGTTTCGGTCTGAAACTCCGGTTTCGGAAATATTTCAGTACGCCAACCTGCACTCGCAAAATTGCTTCTGCATCGGACCATGCGGCAAAAAAGACTGAGGATATGGCGTCGGTCATGCGCATTAGTACCCTGACGTACTGACGTCAGTCTAATGCGCCCTGACCGACGTCAGCCTTATACTCTGGTATTCGGGCCGACTGGACGCGGACTATACCCCAATAGTCAGGACTGCAGCAATGGAAGATGAAGAACATCCCTGGTTCTGCAGGCCTCCTCTGCCTCTAGGGTGATGTCTTCCATTAGAATTCCCTCCCCTGCCTCTGGAGGAATTATCACTGCGCAGGTCTTGGAAAGGTCCTGGAGATTTTCAGAACCACATTTTCTTACCACCTCTTTGATTCCTGGAGTAGGTTCATTGAGGGATAGAAAACTTGACTCCCATGGCAGACGGTCTTTCCATCCTGTTCGCTGTGGGTAAGCATCTCTTTTATTGATGACTCAAATAAGGATGTGCCATCGAATGGGGCATTGATAAAGGATATCTTAAAAGGCTCCGCAAAGTTGAATAGCTGTATCCAGGCATGTCTCCACATGGCAATGACTGAGCCAACTGCTCAAGAGGTGCTTTTAGCTGTGTGAGAAAGTTGCCCAAGCAGGGACTCACTTTCTGAATTTGTCCAATACTCTAAACTCCCTGCTCAGTGGATGGACAGAAGAGCTTTGTTCTGCTAGCTCTTTCGTGGTGGCTGCCACAGCCACCACCATAGCATCAACTGGGACTCCTTTGCTCCAGAGGGGTCTGTCTTTTGGAGGGGCTAAGAATTTATCAGGTCTCTTTGGAATAGGTTTGACAGTACCCATTACTTTTCAAGCCCAGTGGAAAACTAAATTGATGAGTTAATCTGATTGGGGGTGGTGGTGGCTAATTTAAGATGTAGACAGGCCAGAATCAAAAGTTTCCAAAAATACAGATTTTTTCGGGAGAGGGATTTTTGGAAGACCAGCCACCTTTTTGTCTAATGATCTCTAATATGACTCTGAAGGAGATGTTACCTGGTGGTGATTTGGTGGACTTTTCCCCTTCATCAAAATTGGTATCCTTTGTGACAGACTCCAACGGGGAGTCTCTCAGCCTATTCTTGTATGTTCTCTTCTGATGTGCTTCCTCCAGGAGATGTTCAAGGGAAGTATCGGAGGAGAGGGGAGTTCCTCTACCAAGACTGACTACACACTTGTTGGAACTATCTATCCCTGTGGAGTAGGTCTGATTAACTCAAGAGCTTAGAACCGATGAGGGAAAGGGGTGGGATCTGGAAAATGAGAAGGAGGTTCTGTGGATATAGAAAAAGCCCTTTCTACAACCTCAGATGTAGACAGACCCAGGGAGATCTCAACCAGCCGAGCCGGAGCTGAAGTTCCCAGCTCAGGCTGATCTCGACCACCCTCAGATCCATGCCTTGCTGATGGAACCATACCAGAACTGTCTAGAGCCAAAGCTCTGAGGGGCAGAGATGGATCTGACAACTTCAGAGTCGACCCCAGCCCCAAGGATCTGACTCTGACACTTCAGCTCCAGGACTCATTCCAATCCGATAGTATCAGAGCGGAACCAGTCATGGATACCATCAGAAGTCAAAAAATAAATTTTCTTCGGCTCCAACTCTGAACCTCTGAGGGATTTCAGATCATGGGACTCTGAAACAACTAGACAGATCGGAGAAGGAATGGGAATAGTGTGGGATGAACCAGGAAGTCTCAGAGATCAGATAGGGGATGGAGCTGCTATGAGCCCCATCTGGATCTGAGCTCTGAGAAATTTTAGCATCATCTTACCACATCCACTTCTGATAATCTTCTGGAGGACCTGGAGGACTGTAGTGAATGGATGTCTGGAATGTTTCCTAGGTGTTTGAAACAAAGGGGATTGCAGAGTAGGAGATATGGGTTTAACAGTATACTCTGCTGTATGACCACTTTCTGAGGTAGCAGTTTTCAGATCCGAGGACTTAGGATCCAAAGATGGCACAATCGACTTGCAGATATAGCTATCAGAGCCAAAGATTTAGGTTCAGAAGGTGTCAGATCAAAAGGTCGGGTCTTAGGTTCTGACAAAGTTGGATCCAAGATCTTATGGCTTTTTAAAAGAGGCTCAGACAAAGCACTGGGGGACTTCAGTAGAAAGCATTTTCTCTGATCTGACAGAGTGGATTTAGCCATTTTAGTGGGGGTTTGAGCCCCTGAAGATGTAGCAGTAGGAGGAAGAAATCCCTTTAATATTAATTTGTTGTGACAGTCAGCCAAGGTCTTGGATTAAAGGTCAAACAAACTGAACAGTTTGTATCTAGATAAATGGCTCCGAGGCGATAAACACACTCCTCATGGGCATTGGAATTATGAGTCTTATGCCCACAAGAAGTGCAGTTTTTGAAGCCTGTCAGTTTAAACAACGTCAGCAATGACAGTGAAAGTACTGTTGTGTACACTTGCCATAAATGTAGATGTTCGAGAGAATTCACTGTTGCAGTCATTACATTTGGATTATCTGCCTGCAGGTAGCCCTCAGCCTACCTGAATACCAGAGTCTTGGATTCCTGTGTCGGATGCGGTCTCTTCTTCCATGACGTCAGGTCATCAGGGGTATAAAACATGCAGCCGATGCCATTACATCAGTTTTTTTGCCCCAGATGTCAGGTGCCCCCATAATGGGAAGCAATTATATGTTATGTTACACCTCCATTAAAAAGCAAATACACCAGAAAGCTTAAAGCAAGGAGGAAAGGTAGAGCCAAGAGAAGTCAGGGGGGCTGGAAGGAGGGTAACCATGACTGCAACAGTGAATACACTCGAACATCTACACTTATGGTAAGTGTACACAACTGTACTATGTTCTTCGTGTTTCACTGTTGCAGTCATTACATTTGGGTTGAATCCCAAAGCTAAGGAAGGGAGGAGAAAGTTATGAGAGCATTAGGGCCAGATATTAAGACCTGCAAGACTGCAGTGGCAAAACCATCTCTGGATTTAGAAAAAATAGACATGTGGTAATGCTTGGTGAAGGTATGTACAGAGCTCCAAGTAGCAGCTTATAGGATGTCCCTGGTAGGGACTCCTCTGAGAAAGGCTGTAGAGGTAGATGCAGCTGTGGTGGAATATGGTCTTATCCCCTGTGGGGTAGGTTTTCCATGGTGCTTATAGCAGAAATGAATGCAATGGGCTATCCATTTAGAAATAGTTTGCTTTGACATGGCCTTAACCTCTGCCCCTGCAGCAAAGCCAACTAGCAGCTGTTCAGATTTTCTGAGAGGCTTAGTCCTGTCCAAATAAAATCTAAGCTGTCTGTGCACGTCCAAAGAGTGCAGTATTTGTTCTCCTTTGTTTTGTGGATTAGGGAAAAATGTAGGCAAATGAATGGACTGATTTAGGGCCACACTAGACACCACCTTGAGCATAAAGGAAGGGTTGGTCCTGATGGAAACCCTGTCTGCATGGAAGATAATGAAGGGCTCCACTTGCCATGAGGGCTTGTAATTCAGACACTCTTCTTGCTGAAGTGGTGGCTTGAAGGAAGGAATTTCAACTATGCAGTTGCAGCTGGTTCAAATGGAGGGACAGTGAACTTTTTCAATAGGTCGCAGGCTGGAGTAGGGGCTCGCCTGGGGTGGTCTTAAATTTTTGGCCCCTCTGAGGAATTGCATTAGCAGAGGGAGAGAGAAGAGGGGTGGTAGAGTATTATAGTGTGCTGAAATGGCAGAGGCATGAATTTTAATAGGCGAGAAGGATAGGCCCTTGTGGAGCATTTCTGTTAAATACTGAAGAATATGCGGTAAGCTGGGCACAATTTTGTCCATCCCCCGAGTCTGGCCCCAGGAACAGTATCTTTTCCACTTTTCAGCATAGGATTTTCTAGTACTAGGCCTCCTTGCCTCCAGAATGACATCTAGCACCTGCTTACTGTGGGATGCTATTGGAGAGCTCAAGAAATTAGCCAGGCTGCAAGGTTCAGGGTTTGAAGCAGAGGGTGCAGAATCTGGCCCGCTTGCTGGGACAGCAGGGGAGGTTGTCTGAGGTAGGTGCCATGGTTCCAGCAGTGTCATACTGTGTAAGAGGGGGTTACCAGTGCTATTGTGGCCAGTCTGGTGCAATCAGTATTGACCTTGGCTTGTCCTGTTTGATCTTTAGTAGAACCTTTGAGAGGAGAGGCAGAGGGGGAAAGGCATTAACCAAGAGGCATTCCCAAGTAAAGGACAGGGCATCCACTTTCCAAGCTTGATTGTGGGAAGTCCTTGTGCAGAATTTGTCCAATTGGTAGTTCTGAGGGGAGGCAAACAGGTCTATCTCTGAAGTCCCCCATTTGTTCCTCAATAGGTTGAATATTTTTGGTTCCAATTTCCATTCGTGTGGGTCCATGAGATTTCTGCTTAGGTCGTCTGCCAGTGAATTTAGTTTGCCTGGCAAGAATTGAGCTTGTAGGTGCACTTGGTAGCTCAAGGCTGTGTTCCACAGAGCCATGGCTAATCTGCAAAGAGGGTACGAGTGGGTTCCCCCCTGCTTGTTTATGTACCACATAACTGTGGTGTTGGCTGTCTTTACCAATAATTGTCCTGGAAGAATGTGGTCTTTGAAGGCTGTCAGGGAATTCTGTACAGCTAACATCTCTTTTTGGTTGTATCTGTCTCTGGTTCCATTTGCACTGAATGCACTGCCCTGCCAAGTGAGCCCCCCATGCATAGTCTGATGCATCTGTTGTTAGGGTTTGGGCAGCAGGGGGTAGAGCGAAGTGGAGCCCCTTGTTGTGGTAACAGGCCTCTGCCCAACAAAGGTACTCTGTCTTTATACAAGGAATGATAGGAATCATTGATTCCAGGTCCTGAGAATGTTGGCACCATAGGCTTTTTAGATAACATTGTAGTTTCCTCATATGCAGTCTTGCATATGGAATTAGTAGAATGCAAGAGGCCATGAACCCCAGGGCTTGCAGAATTTTCATTGCAGATGGCTGGGTCTTTGTGGCCAGCAGTTTGAAGTAGGCTGTCAAATAAACTTGTTTCTCTGGAGTGAGGAAAGCCATCTGGGAAAATATGTTCAAGTTTGCTCCCAGGAATACAATCTGTTGGCAGGGTACTAGATGAGATTTCTTTTTGTTTATGGTGTCCTCAGTGAGGTTAGAAGTTTCTTTACGAATGCCAGATGTTTTAATAGTAAGTCCTGGCTTTCTGCCTGAATCAGACAATCGTCCAAGTATGGGTATATTTGAATATTTCTCTGCCTGCAAAATGCAATGGCTGGAGTCAAGACACTTTGTGAATACCCTAGGCGCAGTAGATAAGCCAAAGGGAAGTGCACAGAACTGATAGTGCATGGAGCCTGCCCTGAAGTGTAGGTATTTCCTGCAAGATTTCCTTACTGGAATGTGCAAGCAAGCTTCCTTTAAGTCTAAGGTTGCCAACCATGCATCTTTGCCTAGCATAGGAAGCAGCTGTTGAAGTGTTAGCATTTTGAATTTTGGAATTACCAAAAAGGTGTTTAGAATAGAGAGGTCCAGGATTTTGGGTACCAGGAAAAGTCTTGAATAAAAACCTTTTCCCCTTTGTTCTGCTGGGACAGGTTGAATAGCCCTGATACTTAGAAAAGAGAGCTGTTGAGCCTCTGCCCACTGATTTGGGGGTAGGTCTGGCCAACTGTTTGGGGTTGGTAGGGTGTGGAAATGCTGTATCCTTGGGAAGTTATATTTAAAACCCATTTGTCCTGGGTAATGCGTTCCCAGTTTTTTAGATGCAGGGCGAGCTTTCCTCCTAAGGGAGCAGGCAGTTGAGCAGGGTTTGGAAGGGTTAAGGTCAAGTCACTGTGCCATTTTTCCGTAGGGGGGAGTCTTAGTACTTCCTGCTTTGGAAGTGGAACCCCCCCACTGCTTAGGCCTGTGCATAGCCTGAGACTGAGGCTGTAACCTAGGTGGTCTGCTGTTCCTGGGTTTGGACTGAAGGCCTGGAAGAGGCTGGAAAGGACCAATTCTTTGAAGGCCAATGCCAACTAAATCTGGGAGGCTGTACTTGTTGGAAATCTTTCACAGTTTGCATAGATTTAGCTTTTTCCTCCATCTTTTTGTGGACTTCTTCTGCTTTGTTGCCAAACAGGCGGACTTGGTTTAAGGGAGCATCCAGTTATTTAGCTTTAACATGATCTGGCAAGTTTTGCTCCTTAAGCCAAGCATGCCTTCTAAGTACACCAGTGACAGCAGCCCTACAAGATGCTTCTAAAGAATCAAAACCACATTGTAAAGTATGTTTACCAACTTGTTCAGCATAATGCATTAAATCCTGTAATTCTTTGTGTTCAGCACAGTCAGGAATCAACATCATTTTCTATTTAAGTAGTCCCATAATATACTGTTGGTACTTTAACATTGGGTTGGGAGGATGGCCTTACGGTTAAGGTGTATGCCTTACAAACACAAGGTACAGGGTTTGAGTCTCACAAGGGACAATTGGCTAGGCTTAAAATGGCTCTCAAGGGCAGTTAGCCTAGTACTAATATATGAACCTATACTAATACATGAACCTATAACATATGAAACTGACAATTTAAAGCCCTAATGGCCAAAGTAGCAGAAGTGTATACCTTCTTACCCCATCTGTCCAAGGTTCTAGAATCTCTATCAGAAGGGGTAGGATTTTTTGGCAACAGTAGCCTTAATGCCCTTTGGTCCTTGAGAAATGGTCTTTGGATCCACAGTAGGATTCTTGAAGAGGAACTTGAGAGTCAGGTACTCTGTAATACCGGTCAGGTTTTCTGGGAGCCAGAGATAAAGTGTCTGGGGCCAGGCTAGATTCCAAGAAAGCATCATCTACAATGTCTAGAACAGAAGGGATAGCTAAAGGCCTGTGCTGAGGAAGGAGTAAGAATTCCCTAAACCTTTTTTTGGAGTCAGAGTAATCCTGGCTTTCCCAGCAGAAATGCTCCCCAAGAGTGTGCAAGATTTCACTAAAAGAAAAATCTTCTGGAGGAGAAGCAGAGGGGAATGGAATCCTCTGCATCAGAATCCTCATAGGTAGATAAGGGCAAATCCTGGTAATCAGAAGAAACAGAAATATCAGAATCCTGATCCGAAGAATCAGAAGGAAAATCAGATCTAGGTCTCTTAGAGGGAGAAGGCTGGCTTCCCCTAATTAAAGTAATAAGGTCTTCAGCCATTCTAAGCATTTGTTTTTTAGGCATATGGGCTTGACTCATGGGGCTTGGACATAGATTTTCTAGGCGTGGGATGAGTTTTAGGCCTGGATGAAGAAGATGGTGTCGGTTTAAAATGCAAGTCTGTAGCCCTGAATACACCCTCAGAAGCCACTGCCTGCACAGTGGCTCCGGACCCATCTAAGGTAGAGACATCCACAGGTTCCATAGTCGAAGAAGCATCTCGCGGCATACTGGACTCCGAATGGGTCTCAGTAGAGGCCTGTGAATCTGAAGAAGTGGGTATCAGGGGCTGCGAAAGTGCCTCACTGAGTACCAGCGAACTGGTGACTAGCTTAACGGAAGCGTTGTTGGCAGTTTTGGACCTATGTGGTCTGTCTTTATCTTCATGTTTTTTTGGAATATCGGTAGTTGGATGGCTTACCAAAGCCATTTCTGGATAGCTATACAGAGTACCGAAATAAGTAGCTGGAAATATAGACCGATGATGAATAGTTCGGGGGTTGAACAAGGCACAAAACTGACAGCGAGGGACGTCATAGTCTGGGCCTAAGCAAGGAATGTAGTACAAATGAAAATCTTTATGAGGTATTTGCTTTCCACAGGTAAGACAATTGTTAACTTTTACTGACATCGGTTAAGAGCAAGAAAAAGGATCCCCAACGGGGTACTTAGCTTTTTTGAAGGCTTTGGTTCTGAAACTTGAAAACGAAAATTTCAGGAGTTGGCCGACCGGCACTTGCGAACTGCTTCTGCTTCAGGCACCGAGTGGCAAGAAAGACTGATGTAATGGCGTCGGCTGCATGTTTTATACCCCTGACAACCTGACGTCATGGAAGAAGAGACAGCATCTGATGCAGGAATCCAAGACTCTGGTATTCAGGCCTGCTGAGGGCTACCTGCAGGCAGATAACCCAAATATAATGACTGCAACAGTGAAACACGAATAACATAGACAACAGAAAAGGCCACTAAGGTAATAAAACAAAGTGAAGAGAAAGGAGATATAAAAAAGAAATTAAATAATGAACGAGATAATTGCCAACAATATGAAGAAATGCAGCAGGAACCAGCAACCAAGCAATCCACAGCAAACACTGTTTTATTTTAGCGCTTTTGTTGGCTTCAAGCCTTCGACATCATCAGAAACACCTTTGCAGCAATTAGTTTGCTTAAAGAGTTGTACTCCCATCACATGATCACAAAAGAAACCCTCCCCCTGTATTCATTTAAGTGAAACATAATTTCTTTTCCATAGAATTAAATAGGTAAATACAATTGATGAATACACATTACAGTACATAGTACTTCTATAAATAACTTATATAAATAAATATAAATATTAAAAGACCTGTGTGCTTGTACATAACTTATTAAAATGTAAATATGTATATATGCATAAATAAATAACACATATTGTTTTTAACTTGATAAATAAGTATGTATATTTTAAATAAGTTTGTCTTAAAAAAACTTGAAGTAGGTATATAATACCTGTGACAAAAGGTAAACATATACAAAGCATAAACAGCTGATCAATGAAATGTTACATATGAAAATCAGCCCTTAATTTAATAAACTAGTAATAGATACGGCCTCATTAACACCCGGGGGGGGGGGGGGTTTGATGCATTGCACCTAAGCTGCTATATTAGCTCTCTATATTCTAAAAATAATTATTTTGGACCATCCCTTTTTGTCCTTGTCCACTATCTGCTCCAAGCCAATAAATTTAAAAGAATGACCACTTGATTCAAAAATGTGCCTAGCCAGGGCATTACTCAAATTAGCTTTGTGTATATCCTAATAATGTTGGTATATACACTTGTTCAGTGCATTTTTTGTTTTCCCAATATAAAAATGACTGCATTGTTGACAAATTGCAATATACACTAAACATTTACTGAGGCAATTTAACTTGTGCCTTAGTTTAACATCACCATGTCCCTTAATGTGGACCCTGTCTGTTTCAAAAATATAACTACATTGTGCACATTGTCCACATTTTCTCATCCGTCCAACTCTCTCTCCAGGGCTATTTCTCTCAATTATATTCCTGAAGTTAGAGTTCCTTTTGTAAATAACCAATGGTTTTCCACCCACTCTCTCCCTATGTTCTAAATCATAAGTCAAAATGCTCCAATTATTAATAATCACATCTTTAATGTCATAAAAAAACTGGACTAAATGTTAAAATCCTAGCCTGATTAAATTTTGTAGCTGTAGTGTCACATGTAGTAGTATTATTATACACCGTCTCAGCATCTGAGACTGTGGCATTGATGCTGGTACCTAACAATGGGAAGAAGTGACCCTCAGTTCTTTTATTAGTCACTTCACATAATATGGGGTCAATGAAAATTCCGGATACCCCCTTCTAAATAGCATATCCCTCAGTTTCCCAATTTCTTGGATGAATATTTCTGAGTCACTCACCATTCTAGCCAACCTCACTCCCTGTCCTTTTAAAAGGGACCTTTTCTGATGCAAAGGGTGGCAACTATCATAGTGAAGCAATGTATTCGAAAAAGTTGGCTTCCTATATATAGTCGAGTTGAAACACTTATTGCTCTTGTCTTTTTCAATCTCGATATCTAAAAAATGAATCTTGTCAAATGCTGTTTCCATGGTGAAATTTAAAAAAGTTGTACTGTCATTTAAGTACTCAAAGAAACCATTGAGAAGGTCTAATGTAACGTCCCAAAAAATAAGAATGTCATCCAAAAACCGACCATAAAATTTACAGTGCTTAAAGAACTCATTATTAAACACATAATTAATTTCCCATTGTGTTAAAACTATATTAGCAAAAAGGGGGTCGCAAGCCGCACCCATTGCCACTCCGACCCTTTGCTTAAATTGTCCATCAAACACTAAGAAGTTGTTTTTAAGAATTAAATCCATTAATGTATGGTACATTAACATCCTTGCATGATTAAATATAGTATTAGAACATAGGAAGTCATAAAACCGCAGTAAACCAATGTCGTGGAGGATGACTGTAAAAAGGTCCTTAATGTCAATGGTCACCAATATTAAACTGTCACTATATAAACTCCCATTGATTTTACTTAAGCAGTCCCATGAGTCCTTGAGAACATGTTTTTGTTTATCTAACACATGTTTTAGATGAAATCCACAAATTTTGCCAGATTAAAGTCTTAGATGCTTTGGCATCGACTATGGGTCTCGGGGTGGTTCACAAGATCTTTGTGGATTTTAGGGATACCTAATATTGTCGGTATCCTGGGTGCACTTTGCTGGAGAAAACTGTATTCACCACTCGTGATCTGCCCATCTATCAATAAATCATTCAAGGTGATGTCGATGTTCCTATATGCAATATTAAACTCATTGACTGATATTTCATTATAGCTCTCACTATAAAGATGTAACAACATTTTTTCTATGTATGTTTGTTGATCCATAATTACAATACCCCCTCCCTTGTCAGGTTTCATAACCCTAATATTTTTATTATTCACAATTTGCTTCAATAAACTATTTTCTTCCACTGTTAAATTTGGTGTGTAGTCATATTTTTTCCACTTAATAATATTTCTAATCTGACTAATATACAAATTTTCAAATATATGTAAAATAGGGTGCAAGGGAGGTTAAAAGTACTCAATTTTTTACATTGTGTGCTAGGAATATCCACCTGTCCGTTGTCAAAATACAACTTGAAATTCAATTTCCTAACAAAAGTTTTTAATTCTGCCAACATTTTGTCAATCTCAGGAACATTTGTGGGGACATAGTTTAAGCCTTTTTGAAACAAATCTGCCCACCTAACGTCGACATACACCTCACTAAGGTTGAAAACTTTGAAATCATCAAAGGTTTGTTGTGTCTTTCGGCTTTTCCCAGTTAGGGGTCGCCACAGCGGAACTCCGGTCCGCCAATGATTGGCAGTAGATTTTTACGTGCCGAGTTGCCGGCCCTGACGCACAACCTTCAACGAAGGTATGCCCATTCACGCATGTCTCCACACAGAAGACGCTGTGAGGCGACAACACTACCGCAGCACCATCACCACAGTCTTGAAATCACCAAAGGTATTGGTAATAATTAGTGCATCCATTTGCGTGTGAACATCATTTACCACCTGTTGGGAACCCCACTCCCCTGTATGGGTAACCCCTGTTGAAATAGGAATTTTTGTAATTCAAATTGTTCTCTGTTGCCCTGTTGTAATTAGTCTGTCTCATTCGGTTCTGTAGGCGTTCTGACCTCCTGGGGGGTACTTCTAAAGGGACTGCCGGTTCATCAATAACTTCATTCTCATCCTCACCAACATTAATACCATCATTATTACCATCGGCCCTGTTTACACCTTCACCGATATATTGTGTTCTATTCCTCATTAGGCAAAGGATACGCTTTTCCGGTTTCATATTCAATTCTATTTCTCAAGTTTTTTTTGTTTTTTTATTCACAATTTCATTTACCATTTTGTCTATGTTAACAAAAATAGCCCTGTATTTATCTACCTTGAACTGAAAACATAAATCACTTTTTAACCTCAAATCACATTCATCAATGGTGTTTTTCAACATGTTCATTTTTATATCATTGTCTTTTAACAACAATTCCAACAATTCACAACCATGTCTATTAAACATTGCTATTAAGTTGTTGTGAAAATCAGACCCTTGCACTGTACCTGTGGGAAATTTCCAAGTTCTCAGTCCCTATGGTATGTGGTCTCTACGCAAACATTCTCTTAAGTAATCATTTTCCACTTGCAATTTCTTAAATTTCAATAGTTCCTTTTCAAAGAAAATTAATTGTTCATCGACTGTTCCACCGCTGTTGTTCAGTGTAATACTTCTGAATTCACACTGAACACCTTCACTCATCCATTCCGCTAATGAAAAGTACGCTAGTTCCATTCCTGTTTGAACTAAGTTATTGGTACCACCCTGTGAGGTCTGTCGACCATCCACAAGGCACAAAGAAGACGTCGAGGTGGGGATAGGGCTTCCTTGTCCTGGAGGAATTGAAGAGTCTTGCGTCTCGGTAATTCTACCCAAATTCGAATTGTGAGACCCAAAAGTAGTAAGTAGGGCACTAAGGTTCTTGCCCAAGTCCGTTATTTGTTGTGACAGCACCTGTATAAGTGCTGCAAGGCTCCCTATTGACTGGTTCAGTTCTCGTAGGGAACAAGCTGTAGCATTGTCAGTCGCAGTGCCTGTCTCCATAACAAACACAAACCAAGAAAGTTCAAAATGCAGAAAACTAATATGAAGAAATGCAGCAGGAACCAGCAACCAAGCAATCAACAGCAAACACTTTTATTTTAGCGCTTTCGTTGGCCTTAAGCCTTTGACATCATCAGAAACACCTCTGCAACAATTAGTTTGCTTAAATACTTGTACTCCCATCACATGATCACAAAAGAAACCCTCCCCCTGTATTCATTTAAGTGAAACACCATTTCTTTTCCATAGAATTAAATAGGTAAATACAATTGATGAATAAATCCACATTACAATACATAGTACTTAGTACTTATATAAATAAATATAAATATTAAAAGACCTGTGTGCTTGTAAATAACATTAAAATGTAAATATGTATATATGCATAAATAAATAATACATATTGTTTTTTAACTTGCTAAATAAGTATGTATATTTTAAATAAGTCTGTCTTAAAAAAACTTGAAATAGGTATATAATACCTGTGACAAAAGGTAAACATACACAAAGCATAAACAGCTGATCAATGAAATGTTACATATGAAAATCAGCCCTTAATTTTAATAAACTAGTAATAGATATGGTCTCATTAATACCCAGGAGGGCTGATGCATTGCACCTAAGCTGCCATATCAGCTCTCTATATTCTAAAAATAATTATTTTGGACCACCCCTTTTGTCCTTGTCCACTATCTGCTCCAAGCCAATAAATTTGAAAGAATGACCACTCGATTAAAAAATGTGCCTAGCCAGGGCATTACTCAAATTAGCTTTGCGTATATCATAACAATCCAAGACTCTGGTATTCAGGCTGGCTGAGGGCTACCTGCAGGCAGATAACCCAAATGTAATGACTGCAACAGTGAAACACGAAGAACATCGACAACAGAAAAGGCCACTAAGGTAATAAAACAATATAGTGAAGAGAAAGGAGATGATAAAAAAAAAAATAATAAATAAGGAACGTGATAATTACCAACAATGGTAATACAAAAGGATTACCTTAATTACAAAGGTAAGCAAAATACCAGCTGTGGTAGAGCAACAGACATACTTGTATGTAAAAAACAGTAGCAGACTTACTGCTAGTGAGAGCTGATAGGAGGAAGAAGAGAAATAGTATTCCAGAGAAAAAAATAACTTTTAAAGGATAAACTTACAAATATTCGCTATAACAGGTCATTGACAGAGGAACCTGTGTCTGGGCATGATGTCAGCAAATGAGATCTGAGTTAATGGGGATGGACTAGGGCATTATGGGTAGAGGAAGGTGCTTGAGAGTTGGATCTGAAGTCTAGAATATGCAGCCATGTCAGATCTGATCTAAACCCAAGTGGCTGAGGAAGAATGAAAAGGAATACATCAGATACTGAAACTAAGAAGCCAATCAGGTGCCACGGCCAATTATACATTATCCTCCATTCAAAAATAGGGTATGCAAGATCCCAAGGCAACACCTTCTCCACACCCACATCATCTTCTATAGCTGCCCAAGATCAGGCTTCTTCAGGGAAAGTGCAAGAACTGATGCCTGTGGATCCAAATTTACCAAAAGGAGAACTGAAAAACTTCAATGGCTGATACTGTGGGGAGGCTTCTGCCTTCACAGATGATGTACTCCCACTCTAGTATTGCCCCACCTTGAGGCTGGAGGGCCTTCCTGAATATGGGCTATTGGCTAGGTTTGAAATGTTCTACAGAATAATTGCCTTCTACTTACCTATGAGCTATAAAGAGAATAGTGGAGTCTGACCTCAAAGACAGTCCATAGGAAACTCTTCCTACAGATCTTGCTGCAGCATGATGCAAGAGGTGTGCTTGTCTTTTCAAAGAATGGGTAACATATGCTAGTGCACCAAGCACTGGAGCCCCTGCAACTAGCAGAGATAATATATTCTAATACAGAGTCCCTACACACTGCCCTGGTTGGGGAATGGCTGGCCTCCGCTAATTCTAATTAACATGCACCACAGAAGCACAACCACTGTGAGCTCTACAGTCTAAGGCTGGGCTTGAGTCAAGGCTGTACAGCCAACAAAATAACTGTGGACAGTTTCATCAGACAGTATGACAAAAATGGTAACACTGCAGAAACAAGAAATGTGAAATGAGATGTCCGACCCAAGTCAAAGGCCTAAACTGCAAACCTAAAAATGTAGCAACAATCACAAAACTTTTACCACTTAAGTCGCTCTTAAGGTAACAAAGCTTGATAACTAATGACAAGAAGGATGGAGTAAAAGAAAAGGGAGATGGAAACCACTCAGAAGAAAAACAGTAGTAAGCCACACAGGCATGACCTTAAAGGGCAGAATGCTCTAACCTAACAGGAAGATTCTTATAACTAAAAGTAAGATTTACAGCAGAAGAAAAACAGAAATGAATGGGAAAGAAGGTGGCAAAGCTATATTCGGATCTTTTAAACCAAAAGGAGAAAATAGACCGTTTTGATGAAAACTATCAAAACAGCCTGGCTCCATCAATGTCCAACTGAATGCTTTCTGCAGCAGGAACTAGAAAACAGAAGACAGAGGCAAAATACTATGATAGGGAAAGATACCTGTTTAACCAGGGAAAAATAAACCGGCTGAGCACAGCATGTGCTGTGCACAAGAGCTCAATGGGTTAAAGAGGACAAAATCTTATAGGCAGCTTTTTTTACATGGGTAGTTCTGGAATCAGTCCACGTTTGTGAACTTCCTGGTTGAAAAAGGGTAAACATTGGCTGAGTCAATGTTTTGTTTGGCTTATGAATATAGCACCAGTGAGTTTACCTTCATTCATTTTGTGAAATGGGGAAATAAGATTTTTGCCCCCATGTCTGCTGACCAGTCAGCTGCCATTCTGTGTCTGCTCAGTCACAAACACTGGGCAACAAGCCAGTCATCCAGGCAGCTATGAGGTATTTTTAAGTGTTAAGTCCTCCCCAGCAGCTGATGTGTACATGCGTGATGATGAAAACTTCTGCTATGCCTTTTCCTATGAATACACATTCCAATGCGTTTATTTATTTAGTTTGTTTACCAGGGTAGAACACTAACCACAACAGACTATTTGCAGGCAGAACCTGAGTGAAAACATTCAGAATCAATCAATAAATAAATAAAACATAAATTCACAAAAATGGAATAACCAAAGACGGCAGATAATCTCATAGACAGTTAAAACAATGGGCCAGATTCATTAATGCCTACATTAAGTGTACAGGACCTGTATTCAACATCCCTACCACATTTTTGTGCTTTCTAGTCACCAAGAAAGATTAAAGTAAGTGTACATGTATTCTTCACTTTGTGGTAACCTTTATTAACCCCCTCAATATTTTAAGGCTGCAAGAAAATCAGTAGGAAAACTAAAATTAGGAGAAAGAAGGTGTGAGTTATGGTTGCGTTGTCTGTTCACTCAGAATTGTGTACACTTGGCTTAGGCATTAATGAATCCCAGGGAATATGTAATTATTATTATTAACATAGTAGAACAATAAATGTGAATTTATTTTAATAGTAAATAGGTCAGGGAAACAGTAGGTGAGAAAAGAGTGTTGAAACAGAAGTGATGCAGATGATGAGGGAGATGGGTGATGTGTTCAGTAGAAAAGAACTTGTAGTCAGACCTTTGATAGCAGTGTACTTTGAGATGTGCTCTGAAAGTTAGAAAGGGGAGACTCCTTTTAAGAATGGGGGAGGGACTGACAGAGTTTGGCTGCAGGAATGGAGTAGTAGTAGTTGATACAGTGTAGTTTGGTTTGGGGTGTCTAGAATGAGAGAGGTAATTGGAAGAGGTTACGGAAGTTGTAGGGGTGGATTTATTATGCAATTTGGCTGCAAGAGGTGGGAGAGCAGGTGGTTGAAGTAGTATGAAAAGAAGATATTCTAGGAGTAGCTCAACTCTATAAGAAACTGGTAGCCATTTGGCTTTGGAGAGAGTGGTGCAGTGGTGCTCCCAAATGGGGGGGGGGGACAGAAATTAATTGGCAGACTTTGTTTTCAATGGACTGTAGAGTGGATGGATTTTTTAAAGGTTGCGGCAATGATGGGGAGCCCATATTTAAGCTGAGCAAGAACTACTCCTTTGCCTATTGAAGCTATAGCTGCTTTGGAGAGAAAAGGAGATATTTTCCAGGACCAGAATAAAAGACAACTGATATTTTTCTTGTGGTTTTCAATATGGCTTTGTAATTTAAGTGACTGTTCTAGCCATAAACCTAAGCATTTAAAGAATGGGGTTGTTTCCATTGGGGAACCATTGAGATCTGCAATGATGAGATTTTCAGTGGGTTTTTTTTCCCAACTTTTAAGAGGTTCCAGACATCATACTTTTTGTTTTTGAGGGATTTAGGAGTAACTTATGGTTGTTTAGCCAAGAATTAAGGGAGTGCAGGTCAGAATGAAGCTGGTTTTGAATAGTTGAATGTGTTGGACTGAATCAAAGGATAACCATGTCATCTGCATAAAGAGTGACAGGAAGGTTAGGGAGGTTGGAAGGTAGTCTGTTAATAAAGATTAAAAACAACAGTGTTCCAAGAAGACTACACGTACATGGCTTTGCAGAGCCAAGTGCATGGCACTGGCCATATGTTGTGCGCTATACATCTCTCTCAATGTTTTTTTTCCACAGCTACTTCCTGCTGAGTGTCAAACTCTCTACCAGTGAGCTCCCTCTACCCAGTAGGGGAGAGCCAGTTGTGAGAAACATCACACAGGAAGCCACTGGGGTTTTTGCTTAGCCCTGTCAGTCATCCTGCACATGCCTGTAGTGTCCAAAGTGGCAAGTGATGGGCTTGTAAATGATGTTCATGCCTACACATGTAATGTAATCAAGGATTTGTCTGCTAGTAGGCAGCCCCTCTGTGTGACCCCCAGTCTCCACCAATGTATTCTACCACAAAATGTGTGTGTTGACATATACTCTCCACCTCTTTCCCAAAGACAGGTGAGCAGACAAAGCCTTGTAATTTCTAACTTCCATCATTCCAGTTCCAAGTCCTTGAATTGCTAGACAAACTCCAGTCTTCTGGGTCTCAGTCGGGGCTCTATCTTTCAGCACCATCAGAGCTGTCTACTACTCTCTCTTCATTCCAGTACTGCAGTAGACCAGACTGCTTCCACCATCCTGGATGGGCAAACTGGCCTCAGACATACTCTCAAACTCCACAAACTCTTCCTCCAGCACTTTTTGTTAATGGCTGGACTTTCTTACAGTGGTATATGTTTGGCCATCTTCCAGTAAAAGGGAAACTATCTTTGATGGAAAAGATCTGAAGATGGGGTGCAGTACTGCTATTAAATATACTGTATGTTTTCAGAAATTTAGGATTTAGCCCATTACTTCCTGATTCTATAAGCGACTTCAAGAGTTCCATTAATAAATTTTAAAAAGAATATCATTAGCAATCCACTTGAGAAAAAAATGTAAAATAAAAATAAACATATTGTTTGTTAAATGGGAGTGTCTGACTAGCACATGCAAGGTGCCTTTTCAGTGGAGGCCTGAGGAGAAAAGCCAGAGCATTAAAAACAGAGTAGAAACAATGTATATAAATAATAAACATCACTTGCCAAAGAAAGAAGAAAAAAAAAACAGTTGAAACAAATAATATTGAAGAGGTCATATAAATAGAACAGTATACATGTAATGAGATGGGTAGTGGACTGTAGGATGAAAAAAGATAAGTTTAGGATGGGGTTATAGTGTTAGTGTAAAGTGAAGAGGTAGAAGAATTTGACTGAGATGGATACAAGGCAGTAGGAGTGAAGTATGGTTGACAGAAGGCAGGATAAGTACAGGAGAAAGTAGAGATGAGAATTCAGGAGATATAAAGAGATTAGGAAGGTGAGAGCGTTATAAATTGAAGATGTGTGGTGAGGGGAAAATGATGGAAATAGGTTAGTAGAGGACTTTAGAGTGGCAAGAAACAGAGTGAGTGTGGAGGAGTTGGGAGACAGAGTGTAGAATGTTATGAAAATATTATGATGTAACATAATACAGTACAAAGGACTCTTTCTAAGCAAGTATAAATTATAATGTGCAGGCATTTAAACTTGCACATATATATAGCATTCTTATATGTATTTGTTGGATTTTGAGTTTTCTGTAAATATAAAGTAGTATCTGCATTAAAAACGGTTCATATGCACAGCTAAAATGCTCATAGCAGCTGTGATGTCAATGAGAAATGGCTTTCAGTCTTTCTGCTGCAAAGTAACAGCTGAAGTACCTGTAGAACATAAGATGATTTTTCACTTTTTTAATTTCTCCAAGTTTTTTGGGTTTCATTCCAAAGACATGCATCTGGAGCATTTCTCCCCGGGCCTCCGCTGAAAACAGGCTCTGTGGAACCTAGTCGGACTTTCCCGGTCAACAAATGATAAAATAAAAATAAAATTCTAATACCATGATGGGAATGGACCCCATTCATAAGTCAAAGTACGATTAAAGTTCATGAACTTAGTATTTCACTCTTTGACGTTAGCCAAAAGTGCTCTTCGGAGCACCCGCAATGTGCCCAGTAATGACTCCTTCTGCAGTTCATATGGTGTTACATGAATTGGTAATGTATCTAAATACGATTGTAAATTATTTTTTTTATAAGACCAGTTGCTCCTACTACTACTGGAACTGTCTGGGTATCTTTCTTTCACATGGCTCTCTTTTCTGCCTGCAGCTCCAGGTATTTTATGACTTTGTGTTTCTCTCTATGCAAGACACTGTTGTCACTAGGTGTTGCGATTTCAATGATCAATGCTACTTTTGTCTTCTTTTCTTGAACCACCAGTATCCGGTTTTCTAGCATCTATCTTTTGAACGGTTGGTATTGTGTGATCTCATGTGATATAAACGTCATCATTTTCTATGATTCTTTGTGGCTCATGTTTCCAGTGTTTTTCAGCCATTTCAACACCATAATATTTGCACAATCTCCAGTGCAACCGTCTCGCCACATTATTATGCCTTTCAGTATACAGTCCCTCTGCCATTAGTGTGTCGCAACCAGCAACAAGGTGTGTGACTGTTTCCAATTTAGTTTTACAAAACCTACATATGTCTGTTTCTCCCACATGTTCAATGGACTTTGTAAACCAGCGTGTACGTAGCCCAGTATCTTGGACTGCCAATATTATCCTTTCATTTCTTGATGTGAAATCACCTCTCCTTAACCATTCCTGCGTTTGTTCTTGACCAACATGAGGGTCTTCCAGAAGTTTTCTATACTTGCAACTATACTTATGTTTTTTTCCACATTTCTTGCCTTCTCATCTGGTCCTTCACCTTATATTATTTCTTTTGTTTTTAGCACATTCAGTTGTTGCCTGGTTTTTATCTACTTCTGGTATAATTTCTATTCCTGCTTGACGTCTATATGCTTCTGCTAAATTAAGCAGAGATGTAATCTTAGATTTATTCTCCTCATGTTTCAAAACTTTCACTACATTTGGATCCTGTGAGGACAGCAGATGTGTGTGGAGTCCCATGATTGTAGATCTATACATGTAATCAATTTCAAGGAGGCCCATCCCTCCTTCGGAGCGGGGAATATATAATCTTGGTATACACTGATTTCTATAAATCATTTGGTAAGCTTGAAGCATCCTTCTTGTTTTAATATCCAATTTATCCAACACTTTTTGGGGCCAGTCAGTCGCTCCAAAACTATAAGTTAGGACAGGAAGAGCAAATTGATTTATGGCTTGAATCTTGTTCCTAGATGTCAATGCTGTTTTCAGGATTAATTTAAGTCTTTTAGTACTCCTTACTGAGCTTTATTCACATTTGTTCATGTTTTACTACCAATCCTTCAATTTCCAAGTATTTATACACTCCCTCTTGCTCAAGTTCTTTTATATCACATTCTTGCCCCCAAATTATGTTTTACTGGTGCTGCAGTTTTCCTTTTTTAAAGGTTGCTTTTGCACATTTATCAAGACCAAATGACATTCCAATATCATCTGAAAAAGTTTTGACAACCTGCAGCTGTGCGTTCAATTCCTCATCTGATGAGCTATACATTTTTAAAATCATCGACAAAGAGAAGATGAGAAGTCATTAGACTTTGCTGTTTTCTAGCAGCCAAACTGTAGCCATGGCCTAAGCTGTTAAGTAAACAGCTTAATGGATTAATGCAAGGCAGAATAGCAACAGTGACAGAGTCACCCTGGAATATCCCCTTTTTTATCCCTGGGATAATAACCTGTCCTTTATCATGGCTTAATTGCAAAGTGGTCTGCCACGGTTTCATGGTTAGTGTAATGTAGTCAATCAGTGTAGGCTGTACCTTATACATTTTCACATATGTGAACAAACTGCTATTGCATAATATAAGGTGAAATAATTCATTATTACACCCTTTTTTAATTTCTCCAAATCTTTTGGGTTTCTAATACAATGACGGGAATGGACTCCATTTCTAAGTCAAAGTAGGATTAAAGTTCATGAAATTAGTACTGTTTCAATATTTGATGTCAGTCAAAAGTGCTCTTTGCAGTACTTGCAATGTGCTCAGTAATGACTCCTGCAATTCGTATGAGGTTACATGGATTGGTAACATAAAAAAGAATCTACAATCGTATTTAGATAAGACCCGTTGCTCCAGTTACTACTGGAACTGTCTAGGTATCTTTCTTCCACATTGCTCTCATTTCTGCTTGCAGATCCTGATATTTTATGACTTTGTGTCTCGCTGTACGCAGGACACTGTAGTCACGGGGTGTAGCGATTTCAATGATCAATGCTGTTTTTGTCTTTGTCTTCTTTTCTTGAACCACTATATCTGGTTTTCTAGAATCCATCTTTTGAACTGTTGGTAATGGGTGATCCCATGTGATATAAACTTCAACATTTTCTATGATGCTTTGCGGCTCATGTTTCCAGTGTTTTTCAGCCACTTCGGTACCATAATGTTTTCACAATCCTCAGTGCAACAGTCTTGCCACATTATTAAGCCTTTCAGTATACAGTCCTTCTACCATTAGTATGTTACAACCAGCAACATGGTGTGCGACGTTTCCAATTCACTTTTACAAAATTTACATTTGTCTGTTTCTCCCACATGTTCAATGGACTTTGTAAACCAGCATGTACATAGCCTGTTGTCTTGGGCTGCCAATATTAACCTTTCATCTCTTGGTTTGAATTCACTCCTCCTTAACCATTCCTGCATTTGTTCCTGATCAACATAAGGATATTCCAGAAGTTTTCTATACTTGCAGCTATATTTATGCTTTTTCCACATTTCTTGCCTTCACATCTAGACCCTCACCTTATATTCTTTTTTTTTTGGCACATACAGTTGCTGCCTGATTTTTCTCTACTTCTGGTTTGATTTCCATTCCTGCTTGATGCTGATATGCTTGTGATAAATTAAGCAGAGAAGTCATCTTAGATTTATTCTCCTCATGTTTCAAAACTTTCACTACATTTGATTCTTGTGAGGTCAACAGATGTGTGTGCAGTCCCACAATTGCAAATCTATACATGTAATCAATTTCAAGGAGGCCCATCTCTCCTTTGGAATGGGGAATATATAATCTTGGTATACACTGGTATACACTGACTTTTATAAATCATTTGGTGAGCATGAAGCATCCTTCTTGTTTTCCTATCTAATCTATCCAATGCATTTTGGGGCCAGACCACTAAATCTAGTTTTCTAGCATCTATCTCAGGACAGGAAGAGCAAACTGGTTTATAGCTTAGATTTTGTTCCTAGATGTCAACGCTGGTTTCAGAATTAAGTCTTCTAAAGTATTCCTTACTAAGTTTTATTCGCATTTGTTTTATTGTTGATCCTTCATCCGTTTCCAAATATTTATACACTCCCTCTTGCTTAAGTTCTTTTATATTACATTCTTGTCCCAAACTGATGTTTCCCTGGTGCTGCAGTTTTCCCACTTTAAAGGTTGCTTTTGCAGAGTTATCAAGACCAAATGACATTCTTATATCATCTGAAAAAGTTTTGACAACCTACAGCTGTGCTTTCAGTTCCTCATCTGATGAGCTATATAGTTTTAAATCATCGACAAAGAGAAGATGAAAAGTCTTTACACTTTGTTATTTTTTAGGAGGCAAATTGTAGCCATGGCCTAAGCTGTTAAGTAAACAGCATAATGGGTTAATGGCAAGGCAGAATAGCAATGGTGACAGAGTCACCCTGGAATATCCCCCTTTGAATTTTTATCCCAGGGATAATAATCTGTCCTTTATCATTGCTTAATTGCAAAGTGGTCTGCCACTCTTTCATGGTCACTGTAATGTAGTTAATCAGTGTAGAGTGTATCTTGTACATTTTTAAGCAGTCTTTTATCCATGCATGTGGGATATTATCAAATACATTTTTACAGTCAATCCATGCCATACTTAAATTCTTCCTCTTTTTACAGTTCTCCAGTATGAATTTATTTAACAACAAATGATCCTTTGTTCCATATGACTTTCTTTTATTGCCCTTTTGTTCTACCGCCATAACTGAGTTTTCTTCTAAGTGACTATAAACCCTGTCAGTATCAATTCCCATGTATAGTTTTATATGTCATTGGAAGGCAAGTTGTTGGTCTATAATTTTTAGGGTGGTTTCCAGGTTCACTGTTAAGGAGCAGCATTGTTCTGCCTGTTAACCACGATGGTGCCTGTTCAGGGTGCGTGTATAAATAGTTCTTACTCATGGCTAAATCCTCGTGCAAAGATGTTAATACTTTTAACCAAAAGTTAGGAACTGCATATGGGCCTGGGGTTTTCCAATTAGAAGCTTTTCTTAAATTTGTCTCAATCTCTCTGGCTGTTACTTTATCCCATCTCATATCCTGCACCTTTAAACTTCTTATTCCTTCTTTTACTTCTTCTATCCATTTAGCATCTTTATGTTTCATAGGATCTTCAAAGATACCTCTCCAAAATGTATCTACTTCCTATTTTTTGGTGGTCTTTCAATTCCTTTTACCTTATTTCAGTGTTCTCTATAAAACTTTTTTGGGTCATCAATAAACTGCTGATTTTGTACTTTTCCTTTATATTTATCGGTGTATCTTCTAAGTTTTTCCGCATGTGCTGTAATTTTTAGTTTATTTGCGATAGTACATGATAGATCCTGGTCTGTTCTAATACAGTGCATTGTTTTAATCACAGCTATCTTTCTTAGTATTTTTGTTGATCTATTCCCTCTTCTATAGTCTTCTAAGAGTGACACTTCTCGTCTTAATTGCTTTATAATTTTCTCTATTTGATACTTCCATGATGGTATTCGATTTCTCCCCTTCCTTTCCCTCACTACCCTATGTTTTTGTGGTAGAACTTTTATCAGTTATTAATTTAGCAGCACAGTAACATATCCTGTTTACTTCTGTTATATCACATGGATGTCTATGGACAGTTGTAATTACTGCATTCATTTGTTTTATCAGACTTCTGACTTTTTGGGTTTTATTGACTTCCTGCAGTCTACTTTTCTCATTAATCTTAAGATATTTATCCATGTCTATTAAATTAAACAACTCTTCTCTTAGTTCATTTTCTTCCAAACTGAGGGCACATCCCTTGTTTTCCGTTTCCTGTGGGCATTCTATAGAAAGTTCTATACCATCTTCTGGTGGCACCTTCTCTTCAATTTCATCCTGTGCCATCCATTACTCTGTCATATAGGAACTCACTGGCCTATCACTCAACAATGACTGCATCAGAGTTTTCCTGTTCCTTTCCTTGCTGTCTGGCTTCAGGTGAACGTTTATACTGGTTTCCTGTGGAAGGCTCCAAAATATCTTGATATGGCACTTGACCAATTGCTTCCTGTTCCACTCACTTCCTCTTAATTTGGATATCCATTGCTCAATCCTGTTGTGGTGCTTTCTGCATTCAATTTTCTACACTGAATCGTTCACTTTGCAGGTACTCCATAACCTCAGTTTCTATTTCTTAAACTTCTCCATTACTAATCTACTTTTCCTCTTTGCTTTCTTATTTTTTGTACTGTAAAATTTTCCATGTCTGGATTCCTTTGCCTGTATTTCTCTTCAAATATCTTTGGTGCTGCTCTTTTTGCATTGGTTAGTTTTGCTTTCTCATTTGCATAAATATTACACCATATTAAATCTCTTTTTCTTTCCATGTCCATATTTCTTCTTCAGATGTTTGCTGATCTTCCTGTTTCACCTAACTTTGGAGACTCGCTCAATCATGTTGTGATATAACCTGTATTAGACCTTCTACACCAAATCCTTCACTTCGCAGGCACTCCATAACTTCAACTTTTATTTTTTTAACTTCTGCTTTACTAATCTTTTCTACGTTCCATCTTTGTGATTTTTTTTTATTGTAAAATTTTCCATATCTGGATGCATTTGCCTGTATTTCTCTTCGAATATCTTTGGGGCTGCCTTCTTTATATTAATTAATTTGGCTCTTTTGCATAAATATTGCACCATATCAACTCTCTCTTTCCTTCCCATGTCCATATTTCTTATTTATATTTTTCAAATATCTCTAGGTTTTGTTGTTTATATTTTCTCACTTCCTCAGATGTTTCCTTTTCCAAAGGAATCAAAGTTTCTTGATCTATATACTGTTTCTCACAAATCTGTTGTATTAATGAATGCAAATTTTCATTTGAAGCTTCTGACAGTTTTTCTTGTGGAAGCATTTTTCTTTCCTCTAATTTTTCTCTTAATCATTCTGTACACCCATTAATGATGAGCAGATGTTGACTCAGATGATATCCTTTCTTCCTGTTACAGGGCTATGAGAGAAAGGGATTAGCAATACACATTTTAGAAAAACTAACATGAGCAAAAAAAAAAAAAAATGTATAACAGTAGATAAGGGAAATGTACATACCAGCAGCGCTGATAGGTAAGACTATGAAATCAGGTGATGTTAGCGAAATGTTTAGTCAGGAACAAGAAGACAGACTGGTTGTGTAGCAGTTACCTTTATAAGAGATGGAAAACTTTGGGAAAGGCAAGTGAGGAAGGGAGAGTCATTACAGATAAGATGGCACAACATGGAAGGGAGGAGTCATCAGAAAGAAACATTATGTTACTGCACAGTGTCAGCAATAATTCTTCAAATTCTTTTCAGAATCCTTGTCGATATTTTATTGAGCATATTCTGTACAAACAGTTGTTGCATATTATGGGGGAGTAGCAGCAGGGGCTATTCTTACTATTTAGTTTCTAGCTACTTTGAGCATTTCCTCACATAACACTGACTATAACTAAATACAAATCCTGTACAAAGTCACCGTGCCTTTCACAAGCAATCTTTATTTATGTAGTTTGGTTGTTACACTCTTGTATGCTCTGCCTTGAACCAAATTCATCTCATTATGTCTCTTCTTTCCAGAGAGAGGAGAGGAGATGAGGTTTCTGGTGATTCACCTTGGAAAGCCAGTGATGAAAGGAGTAACTCCATGATGTCCAGGTCCATCATATTACATATAATCCAGACTACATTTCCTTGATGCTGTGACTTCACTATTACTCACATCAAAGTGTAACCCAGGTTATCCTTACGTACCCTCTCATAGGTACTACAACTTTGGATCTAGGCTATCCTTACACACCCCTAATTGTGAACCATTACACTCCTAACAGGAACTATAATTCTGGATCCAGGATACCTCTATATACTTCCTCATATGAAGTATAACTCTAGATCCAGGTCACGTGAACATAACTTGGGAACTAGATTACCTTTACACACAAACTAATGCGAGCTATAACTCTGGATCCAGGTTACCCTTACACAGTCTCGCGTGTAAATTAGAACTCCGGATATGGGTTACACAAACCCACCCCCCATATGAATTACAGCTCTGGATCCAAATTACCTTCACACTCCCCTTCATATGAGCTATAACTCTGTAACTAGGTTACCCTTACAAACCTTCTCATGTGAACTAGAACTTGGAATCCAGTTTACCCTTTCACACCCCTTTTGTGAACTACAACTCTGGATCCAGGTTACCCTTACACACCTCTCCTCATATGTGCTACAATTCTCATTCCAAGTTATTCTTACATCTCCCCCATACAAACTGGGACTCAGAATCCACATTACCCTTATACACACTCTCATTTGAACTATAACTCTGGATCCAAGTTACCCTTACATCCTACCCCTTGTGTGAACTATAAATGAAAGTCATATACTTGCCATAAAGATAGATTCTTTCATTCCCTGTCTGTTGATACATATGGTCCTTGTGCTGCATGTCAGATGCAACTAGGCAGAATTTCTGCTTCAGTCTCAAACCCTTTTAAGAGTTTCCCTACCCATAATGCACCTTTCTTCTAGTTACCTCAGATCTAGTTTGACACCTTAAGATGTAGATGCCAATATTTTATGCTACTTTGGACCCAATGAACTGTAACCCATGGATCCTTCAACCCTTAAAACATAGAAGTAGGAAGGGTTGTCATATCAGACGGACTGGAATAAAAGGATTTATACTTATGGCAAGTCCACAACTCCTGTTTATTCAGTCCATCCAATCTGACACGTGGGTCAGAATCCCAAGCTACGGAAATCCTGGGTGGTAGCATGACAGCAGACCCCTGAAGATGGTAGCAGTGAAGGATCCAACTTGTAGTGCTTAAAGTATGCATGGAAGACCAAGAGGCAGCTTCACAAATAGCATCCAGTGAATGGGCTCTGAAAAACACTGTAGAAGCTGTCACGGCAATAACAGAATGAGATCTTGGTTTACAAGAAAGGGGTATGTTGTCAGATGTGCAGATGACTGAGGTGCAGTCTAACAACCATCTGGAAAGTGATACTTCAGACACCTTTTTCCCAATTTGTTTTGAGCATAAGAAATGAAGAGCTGCTCATCCTTTCTAAATGACTCTTCTGTGAAAATAAAAACAAACTATTTGCTTCTAAGGTACACTGACAAGTACTTTTCTATAATTAGGAACTCTGTAGAGAATTTTTAAAATCTGCCTACTCATTACACTCCCAAACATATGTTCTCAGTTCTTTCTTCCCCCATCACATCTCCAACATTTGCTATAAACCTGAGGAAAGTTTTTGAAGTCTGCTTGGGTTATAAAGATACCTATGTCAACACTTCCAAGCAAATATCCAAAACCTTCTGGAGTTTCTTTCATATTTAGCAGCCATACACATGTTCTCCCATTGTTTTCTTGTGACTTGCTCTTCCAGTCTCTCTTTCCAATTTTTCTCACCTCCTCTGGTTGATTCCAATAGTTATTGTGTAATATTGTATATGCCCTACTAATTATCCCTTTTTTGACAGCAGATTCTTTTATAGATTCCACTAAAAACTCTACCAGATGAGGTCTTTCATTTAGGATACTCGGATATTAATCCCTGATAGGGAAAGCAGTCTCTAGCCTGCAGTCCAAATGTCTTCTTGGCCTCTTCCCACTCTATTACCTTTCTCTCTCTCAAGTTATTTGCTCCCAATACCTTGGTTCCTTTGACAGTTTTTCTCTAGTAAATTCCAGCCCCCTCTTGCCTATTCTCTGTACCCCTAACTGCAGTGATTCCTATTGGCAGACTCTCCTTTCTCCATTCACGTGTTGCCTTAGTTTTTTTAATACAGTCTTCTATTTTATAAATATAATAGCCTGTATGGCTGTTAATTCTCCTTCAGAATCTGCATCCAAAATCCCACTCTCTTCTTATTTCTTGAATTTCCTCTCACTTCAAGCTTTTTGCTTGTATAATGTATATGGACCTTAACTGAGCAGCTCTGAATTATCCCTTCAAATCAGGTATTCCTAAACCGCCTTGCTCTATTAGAAGGATCAACTTATCCCACTTGACCCATGCCTTCTTCCCCTAACAGATAACATCCTTCAACTTTATTAATTACTGTTCAAAACTTATCATCTGGTTGATAAAAATTTGCCTGACCTGTATATAAAACTTGCTGTTGTCTTTCGGCTTTTCCTGGTTAGGGGTCGCCACAGCGGAACTCCAGTCCACTAATGATTGGCAGTAGATTTTCATGAACGCTGAGGTGCCAGCTTGACGTCCAACCTTCAACAAAGGCATGCCCATTTACGCATGTCTTTCGAATGCCCACCCAACCGTGGGGAGGACATGCAGACTCCACACAGAAGGCACTCCCTGCACTCCAGCCGAGAATCGAAGGGAGAACCTCTTGCTGTGAGGCAGCAACGCTACCGCTGCACCACCGCAGATGTCTGTCCTGTGACCTGTATATAAAACTAAAAGGACTAAAACATTTTTGCTGGTATCTTGCTAACCATATCACAAACAAGAGCTTCCAGTTTCACAGATTTTATATTATCTTTTGTTTAGTCTCTTCTCACATATCTTTAGCTGCCATAACAGAATCTTTTTAACCTATACCCTTAAATGCTTCATTTTATCATGTCCCCATAAATATGGGTATTGCTGAACGAATTCATGTATGGGTACATTGTTTACAGCTAAAGCCTTTGTTTTGTCTTCATTAATTTTATATCCCAAAAATACTTGAAACTGTCTCAGAATGTTGTACAATACCGAGATGTCTTTCTGGTTTTATCAGGTACAAAATAATATCGTCTGCAAATAAAACCAATTTTCTTGATTACCATACCAACTATATGCTTGAATTTCTGAGTCCCTTATTTTCTTTGCCATTGGTTCTAAATATAATGCAAATAACAAACAGAAAGAGGACATCCCTGCCTGGTTCCTCTTTTCAGACATAAGGTATCAGAGAGGAAAACTCTCACTTTTTGCCTCTGATCTCTCATATATCTGATTATATAATCATCCTAATTAACATTATTATTGTATCAAGGAATGCAAATGCTTCCATTGTCCTACTCATAAATCCCAGCTTACTCTGGAATGCTTTCTCTGCATCAAGACCCACAAACAGCAGTATTTACTTGCATTCTGCTTCCCTCTGGATCACCATTGCTTTTGTCAAACGTTTATCTCCCCTCCACATAACCACAATGATCCATATCCCTCAGTTTTAGCAACAGCTTTGCCATTGTTTTAGCTTTATAATCATGATTTTAAATTGAAATGGGACTATATAAAGCTAGGTCTTATGGATCTTTACAGTCTTTAGGTATTGCAGCCACCATAGCTTTCTTCCAGAGTGCTGGTGCTTCACCTCCTTTTAAAATACTGTTAAACAAAACCTTCTAGATCTTTATCACTTTCTTCCCTCCTAGCTTCCAAAGTTCCACACAACTATCACCTATTCCTGGAGACTTTCTTGAAGACTGATTATACATTACTGTTTTTATCTTAACTCCTTTTAACTAATTATTGAGCCTCATCTTCCTCTAATCTTGGCATGGCTAAGTCTTACATAAAAATTTCCATTAGTGCTTTCCACATTCCTCTGCTTTATACAAATTTTCATAAAATGTCTGAAATATCTCTAATACCTCTACAGAAACTCTGGTTATTTTTCTTGTTATAAGTTCCCTAAGTTTAGCAACAACTTTTTTTTACTTTCTGTTGCCCGAATCATTGTGCTAAAAGTTTTTGTGCTGTGGAGGTACTGCCAAAAACAGTTAAGAGCAAGCTTCCTGAACTCATGCATATTATCCAGATATTCCCTTATTTTCTACTTGGCACACTGTAGTTGTACATCTTCTTGGTCAGTTGTTGTTGTGTCTTTCGGCTTTTCCCGGTTAGGGGTCACCACAGCGGAACTCCGGTACGCTAATGATTGGTAGTTAATTTTTACATGCCGAGTTACCAGCCCTGACGCACAACCTTCAACGAAGGTACGCCCATTCACGCATGTCTCCACGCAGAAGACGCTCTAGCTGAGAATCGGACCGGACAGCATCTTACTGTGAGGCGACAACGCTACCGCAGCACCACCACCACGGGACAGTAAGATTCCCTTATTCTGCAATACTTTAACCTTTGTCATCCCCTCTAAATATTTTGTTTCTTCTTAACCATATCTCTTTTTCTTTTATTTCTACCTTAATTTTAAACTCCATTTTCGTTTTATCCCACTCACTAGCTGTAACTTCTGAAAAAAATTCTATCTTCCCTAAGAAGTCTTGAATAATTTCCATCCATGAAGCAAATTCCTCTCTTTTTAACAGGTTCATAGGTAGGTACTAGGCTATTGGACCTAGGGCCTATATAAGCCTAGCCATACGGTACCCTGGCTTTTGCCACCCAAGAAAATTATTTTCCTGTGCCCATGTCAAGCAAAGCCACAGAAGCGATCTCCGGGGTGAATTTCCTATCCCCCATCCAATCAAGATTTTTCTTGAAGAGTGCTAATGAGGAGCTTTGTTTGATATAGATAGGTAGTTTGCTCCAGAGTATGGGAAGTCACTTGAGACAGGAATCTATCCCTCCAGCATGTTCTGTTTATTGTGGTGACAAGGTTTAGGTCCCTAGAGCGTGTAGCTCAGAGGGATTGGGATTTCTTTATGTGGAGCATGTCCAACAGCTCTGGGTTTGGCATAGCTTTGTATGTTAGGCAGAGATCGCCTCTGAGTAGGCGATATGTGACAGAGTAAAGCTGGAATTTTTTGAGACTGTCTGCGTAGGGCATCTGTTTTAGGCCAGTAATCCTCTTTGTGAGGTATTTCTGTGGCCTTTCCAGTTGTTGTAGATGTCTTGTGAGGTACATACCAAAAGGGGAGTTATACTCTATAATGGGTCTAATGAGTGATGAGTAGAGGGGAACAATGACCTCTTTTTTTCCTGGATGAGAAACCTTTTGTGATGAGGTGTGCCACGTAGAAGGTAGGTGAGGAAGAACCAGTGTCTCATTTGTATTTCATTAGTCTGTATTTTTATCTTAGTTGTTTCTGGTACATGATCTGAAATAGTTATTGCATATGTGGTGAACCTTTCAATTAAATGCACATGTTCCTGTGAAATATAACGTCTGTCTAGTCTAGCCCAGTTATTACACTTTGGAGAATAATATGAAAATTCCCTCAGAGTTCCTACTACTGAATTCACATATTGTGTACTAACTATTTCCACAAATTTCTTCATAAATCTATCCTCTTTTGTATATTTTCCCTTCTAGGTTCCCCAAATATATCCTCACTGCTGCAAATCAAATGACATTCCTCACCTATAAGTAATATTTCTCTGCTGAAAACTGATCATTTCCCCCTGAACTTTTCTTAAGCTCCATAACAGCAGTTTTAGGTGGAATATAAACAAATGCCAGTGTAATCCCCCTCCTTTGCCATTAGCCCCTTACTACTACAAGTCTACCATTACTTTTATTTCCTCTTTTATCAATACTGGAGCTCCTCTAGCAGTTAGTATAAGTATTCCCCCTTTTGTTTTGTCTCTGTCTACTGAATATCCATCCTGAAATCCTGTCTTTAGCAAATTCACACGTTCATTTCTTTCCAAATGTGTCTCCTACAGCACTGCTATTTGTACTATGCATTTCTTAATATAATTTAACATTCTTTCCTTTTTGTCTAAATCTGTGAGACAATTATGTTCCAAAATAATATGTTGGGTGCAGCTATTGTGAAAAGAAGTTATTATTCACACCTGTTATATATGACACATTTTTAATGTATATTTCAGGTTTTTGTGTTGCATGCACCTGCTAATGTTTCACATGTGGAAGTTTTATAGAGTTTTTGCCATCTCCATTTGAACCCGAGTCACACTTTACAAGACTTTTTCTTTTAATTAAAACCCTCAAGCAAAAAACAAAAACACAGAACACCCCATAACATATTAACTTAAAACAAACACACAATGTTATGTACATCTTCAAATAATGAAGTTTAACCCTCCTAATAGCAACAACTGTCCCAAACAGACAGCTGCTCACACAGGCAAAACCTAATCTAAAATTAAGGTTATACATGCTAAGATGCATGTTACATCCTGGACTTTTACTTACACTAATTGCTGTATGTTCTTGTCTTAACTTAATGCCCCCCTCAGATGTGAATACAACTTTTATATTTTCATAAAACATTACCTTTTAGCCTTAAGAAAAATTGCACTGCCTATCTTCAAATGAAACCAAATTATACACTGCTCTAGTAAATGCATTAAAGTATTAAGTTACCAGAAATGCTATTCACTTCCAATAATTTCAGACATTATTTTTTACTGAACCTGCTTGCCCTAGTATCTTTTGATTTTACTTTTCTGTAAGTAAACAATGTCCAAAACCTTTTGATTTACTGCCTTCACTTTTAGTGAACTTGTTTCTGTGGAAATATAAGATCAGAATGAGAGGTACCCTCAGCACCAGATTTATCAACTGGCACTGAACATTTACTTGCTTAATGAAAACTATTGATCACAACATGTTCGCTCTTTTTTTAAATCTACTTGCAATCACAAAAAAAAAATGCAATTAGATTAAGTCAAATTCATTAATACAGATATTCACCTATGCAAAAGTAAAAGAAAATGGCATCAGAAATACCTTGTCTATGGATCTAAACCTCTTCTCCAACATCAACAGAATGGTTTGGAGGGACAGGTATGTTTCACAGAGGATACCACTGCTGGGGTAACACAAAGTTCATCCCTGTCTATTTTAAAGTGCACCTTAGATCTATGGAAAAAGAAAACTTACCCCAGGACTGCTCATTGTACTACTGAAGGACAAAGGCAGCTCCTAAATGCTTTACCCCATGCATGGGTCCCATCAAATTATCTATGGTATGATCCCAGTTATTCTCATTAGGGGTAATATATAATTATTGACCATGGGATGGACAAGATCAATCTATAATCAAATGGGATAGGTTATTTCCAGCACAAAAAGGGAAATTAGCTAGGCTTAAAATGTTCCACAAATGCAGCTATCCTAGTAAAATGTTCCATAAATGCAGCTTACCTATATATTGTAATCAGTGCACTTTTAATCCCCCGTCACCCACTCAAGCAGCTCAAGATTAAAACCTATTGACTTAAACATGGTTCTGTCCAGCCCTTTTCTTTTTTACATTGTAATGCCTACATTTTGCAAAACTGAAAAAAAAAACATCTGTTCACTTTAGTATCTTTATCACATACAGCAATCAATGAAAATACTACATGACATGTAATGTATGTCAAGAAAATGTTTTATACAAATACTAAGAAAAAAATTGTTTTACTTACAGTTACATTTTCCCCCCTGTCCTTACTTTTACTCCTTTTAGTGTTCTTTCAAACAATGACATGAAGTGGGATATGCCTGTCAGTCCCCCAACAATTTTTGTCAACAAAAATCAAGTCTTTCTCAGCCCCTTTTTCTTGTAAATCCATACTTCACAAATATGATTGATGCTTTATAGCTTCACATTTATTCACTAATTTCGGTATTGCTGGTCTTTTGCACATTCATCTCCATTTCCCAACCTCAAACTCTGGTTTAAGTCCAAGATAGTTCTGAGTCTTCTGGTCAACTCCAGTGCTTTTTTCTATTGCTCATGCATTTTCCTTTGAACATTGGAATGGCTTTACTGGCAAAGTCTTTATGACCTTTATCATCAGTTTGATGGCTCACCCCTTGTTGGACAAACTTTTATATTTCCCCCTTAGCCTGTTCTGCACAGAAAATGTTTTTGATCCTCCAGGTAAAAATATTCTGAAGATAGCTGGATACAGAAGCTTGGATCTCACACTCCTGCCTCTCAACATTCCCTGATTGCTGGGATAAATTTGTCAGGATCAACTCTTTTTGCTGGTATGATTGCATATTTACTAATACAGATCTCGGCTGCTTTCTCATGTCCAGGTTTGGAGCATATATGTCACATTCAGTTAACAAATCCTGCTGTAGAATACCAGTCCAGTTACTTATTTGTGCTTTCATAAATTGTATATAGTCTGTTCCTTCCAGTTTCTTTGGTACAGCAGAAAATCTCAAATTTTCTCTGTGCACTCTTGTCTTCTAACTGTACCATTTTCTGAAAGCTCTTCGTGATAAGTCTCCTACTCAGCCAGCATTTTCATTTCATCCTGTGACTTTTGAAGTTTTATTAGTTCATCTGAACAGCTAGTTAAGCCTTGTTCTATTTTGTTGTTTGAGTTGATGTACTCCTTCAGTGTTTCATTTATTTTTATTACCTCTGAGCACATTTGATTTATTTTTCCCTCTAAATTACTGGATATCAACTCTTGTACAAAAGCTGAAGCTTAACCTATTTGTTGAACAGCTGCAGGATTATTCCCAGACAAGTTTTTCTTTTCACCTTTTCTGACTGATTTTTTTTCACATTCTCCAACTTTCTGCTATGCTGGCATCTAGGTAGTGTACTTACTAGCCAATAAATAATAGTTGTGTAAAATCTTACCATAACCACATATTTCCTCCTCTTCTATGTTGAGTATTCTTTACATCTGGGGTTTTGTTCCATCCAAACGACCCGACGTCCGGCCTGTATACAAGAACTTAGAGCCAATGCCTGTGCGTGGGATGTTGCATGTAGGCACAGATAATATCAGCCATAAAAGGGATATCCGCACGTACCATCTTCAGAATAAGAAAACCCCATGAGGAAAACCTTCAGGGAGCCTACGTGGATCATCCCAGGGAAGAACTAGCTGTAGGGGGAAGGCAGGAGGGATAGAATACTGCAACACAGGAAAGGAGGACATGTACATAGTTATGGTAAGATTTTACAAACTATTCTATGTTCTTCTATTCAATGTTGCAGTATTCTTTACATCTGGGAGAGTGCCAGAGCTGACAAGGGAACCCAGGGAGGAGGATAGAGAAGGGGAAACTAAGGAGAAGCATTTTCCAAGAATCAATACAGAATTGGCCTAGCAAACCCTACTCTGGATCTGGAAGCAGTGTCCAATTTATAATGTTTCATGAAAGTGTGAACAGATGACCAGGTGGCTGCTTTCAAGATGGAATGGGCATCTAGGCCCTTGAAGAAGGCCCCTGAGGATCCAACTGACCTAGTGGAATGTGCCTTGACAGATGCTAAGGACTTTACATGGAATTCATAGCAAAACACAATAGTCTCAGAAATCCATGTGGATACAGTTTGTTTGGACACAGGCAAGCCTAGAGCCCTAGGATGAAATGACACAAAGTTGGTCAGACTTCCCGATAGACTTTGTTTTGTCAAGGTAAAATCTGAATTGTCTATTTATGTCTAATGTGTGTACAGTCCTCTTACTAGATGACTGAAGTGAAGGGAAGACGATAGGCAGTTGGATGGATTGATTAAGTGACAATTCGTTCACCACTTTTGGCATGAAGGAAGGGTTAGTTTTCAAGGATACCGTGTCCTTGTGGAAGACCAGAAAAGGAGGTGAAGCCATTAATGCCCGATTTTCAGAAATCTTTCCAGCAGAGGTTAAGGCTACAAGAAGCACTGTTTTCCATGTGCAAAGCTCTAGGGAAGCAGAAGCTGCTGGTTCAAAAGGGGCCTGGGTAAGTTTTTCCAGTACATAACTGAGATCCCAGGGAGGAGGAACTGGCTCCCTGGGGGTCTTAGGTGTAGAACATCCTTTAGAAAAAGCTTAACTTCTAGCCTGGAAGCTACAGGAGGGGTTAAGGGCAAGCAGGCAAACAAGGTAGAACAATGGACCTTAACTGAGGAGTAAGAAAGGCCACTGTTGAGAAACTTCCACAGGTAGGAAAGCACTAGTGGAATGTTGGCACCAAAGGGATCCACTTTCCTTTTTTGGCACCAAATGGAAAATCTTCTCCACTTGGAAATATAAGATTTTCTAGTAGTGGGTTTCCTGGCCTCCTGCAAAACTCTTATCACATCCTTAGAGAATAGGTGCCTGAAAGGGATCAGAAGTTGATTACCCACAGGGTCAGCTGTAGAGTTGGCAAATGTGGATGGATCAATAATCCCTTGTCCTGAGTGAGAAGGTCCAGCCAGGTGAGGTAAAGTACAGCTGTGTACCTACCATAAATGTAGATGTTCGAGTGTATTCACTGTTGCAGTCATTACTCTTGGGTTATCCTGCTGGCAGGCTACCCTCAGTCGGCCAGAATTCCAAAGTCTAGGTCCGGCGTCGGTTGCTGTCGCCTCTTCCCTGATGTCAGTGCGCCAGAGGTATAAAAGATGCAGCCGATGCCATTTTCTTCAGTTTTTCTTGCCCCAGATGTCAGGTGCCCCCAAATTGGTAGGCTGAAAAAATATGCCAATAAATATGCATGCACAAAAATAACATTTCCTTCATCTACAAGCAAATACACCACATAGGTTGTATAGGATAGAGAAGTACAGATAAGTCTTAGCAAAGAAAAGGGGGATGGTGGGTGGGTAACCTGGACTGCAACAGTGAATACACTCGAACATCTACATTTATGGTAGGTACACAACTGTACTATGTTCATCGTGTTTCACTGTTGCAGTCATTACTCTTGGGTTGAATCCCAAAGCTGAGGATGGGTGGCTGTGCTAAATAGGATTAGGAGAGGCTATGAGGCCCTGCAGAACTGCAGTGGCAAAGCCTGCTCTGGATTTAGAGTAAAGAGGTAAGTGGTAGTGCTTTGTGAAAGTGTGCACTGAACTCCAAGTTGCAGCCTCTAAGATATCTTTGGTTGGTACTCCTCTGAGGAAGGCTGCTGAAGTGGCTGCTGCTCTGGTAGAATGAGGCCTAATGCCCTTAGACACTGATTTGCCATGCTGAAAATAGCAGGAATGGATGCAATGGCCTATCCATTTAGAAATAGTCTGTTTTGAGATAGCCTTTCCTTGTGATCCTGCAGCATATGACACTAAAAGTTGCTCAGCCTTTCTGAAAGTTTTAGTTCTGTCCAAGTAGAAGCGTAACTGCCTGTGTATGTCCAAAGAATGCAGAATTTTCTCACCCTTGTTCTGTGGATTTGGATAAAAGGGAGGCAAGTGAATGGTTTGGTTGAGGGCCACACTGGACACCACCTTAGGCATAAATGTTGGGTTTGTCCTCAGAGAAACCCTGTCTGGATGAAAAATGATAAAAGATTCCACAGTCATGAGTGCTTGTAAGTCCGAGACTCATCTTGTAGAGGTTATTGCTAGGAGCAGAGCTGTTTTCCAGGATAAGAATTTTATATCCGCTGTTGAGGCTGGCTCGAAAGGAGGCAGTGTGAGTTTTTCCAAAACATAATTGAGGTCCCAGGCTGGAATTGGTGCTCTCCTTGGAGGCCTAATGTTTTTGGCCCCTCTGAGGTACTGCCTTATTAAAGGATGAGAAAAGATAGGTGGTTCCGTATTGTAATGGGCTAAAATGGCAGAGCCATGAATCTTAATTGATGAGAAAGAAAGGCCTTTGTTCAGCATCTCAGTTAGGTATTGTAAAATCTGAGGGATATTTGGTACACGTCAATGCCTTGTTCTTGGTTCCAAGCACAGAATCTCTTCCATTTTTCTGCATAAGATTTTCTGGTACTGGGCCTCCTGGCCTCCAAGATAACATCCATAACAGCTTTTGAAAGAGAGTGTTCTGAATGGCTACATTATCTGCCATGCTGCCAGATTTAAGGTCCTGAGTTGGCTGTGCAGAATCCGATTGTTTTGTTGGGTCAGCAAGTGAGAAATTTGAGGCAATATCCATGCTGAACCTTGAGACAAGCTCTTTAGGATTGGGTACCAGTGCTGGTGTGGCCAGTCTGGTGCAATCAGTATCATTTTTGGCTTCTCTTGTCTGACCATTAGGAGCACCCTGGGAAGGAGAGGCAGTGGAGGAAAGGCATATACTGTTAGATTTTTTCCAGCTGAAGGATAGGGCGTCCACTTTCCATGCTTGCTTGTGCTAAATCCTTGTGCAAAATCTCTGCAATTGGCAGTTGTGAGGGGAGGCAAATAGATCTATGTCTGGGCATCCCCATTACCTTGTTATCATGCTGAAGACTTGTGGATCCAGTTTCCATTTGTGGGGATCCATGAGGTTTCTGCTTAGATCGTCTGCCAGAGTATTTGTTTTTCCTGGCAGGAATTTTGCTTCCAGGTGAACTTGATAAGTCAATGCTGTGTCCCATAAGGTCATTGCTTGTCTGCAGAGGTGGTAGGAATGTGTACCTCCCTGCTTGTTTATGTACCACATGACCGTAGTATTGTCTGTCTTTATCAGTAGCTGTCCTGGATGAAGCAGGTCCTTGAAAGCTGTCAGGGCATTTTGAACAGCTAGTATCTCTTTTTGATTGATGTGAAGATGCATCTGGTTTGCAGGCCATGTGCCCTGAATACATTTTCCTGCCACATGGGCCCCCCAGACATAATCTGATGCATCCATTGTCAGTGTCTGTCTGGCTGTGAGTAAACTGAATGGCAGACCCTTGTTGTGGTGACAGGCCTCTGCCCACCATCGAAACTCCTGTTGCAGGCAGGGAATGAGTGCAATTACTGTCTCCAGGCTGTGGCAATGCTGAGTCCAAACACTTTTTACATACCATTGTAGTTTCCTCATATGCAGTCTGGCATATGGAATTAGTAGAATGAAGGATGCCATGAAACCCAAGGCCTGCAGGATTTTCCTTGCAGATAAGTGGGTTTTTGTTGCCAATTTCTTGAAGTAAGAAGTCAGTTGCTTTTGTCTGGCGTGAGATAAGCCCATCTGGGCAGCTGAATTTGAGCTTGTACCCAGGAATATTATCTCTTGAGAGGGCACTAGTTTTGATTTCTTTTCGTTTACTGTGTACCCTAGGCCAATTAGTAATCTTTTTACAAATGCCAGATGCTTTAGAAGAATGTCTTTGTTCTCTGCTTGAATTAGGCAGTCGTCCAAGTAGGGATATATTTGAATTCCTCTTTGTCTGCAAAACACAATTACTGGTGCCAGGCATTTTGTGAATACCCTGGGCGCAGTAGATAAGCCAAAGGGCAGTGCAGAGAATTGGTAGTGCATTGAGCCAGCTATGAATCTGAGGTATCTTCTGCAAGATTGTCTAATTGGGACATGCAGGTATGCCTCTTTTAGGTCCAAAGTTACGAGCCAAGCCTTCTTGCCCAGCATGGGCAGTAGCTGCTGCAGAGTCAACATCTTGAATTTTGGAACTTCCAGAAACGTATTTAGTATAAACAGGTCCAGTATTGGTCTCCAGGTTTTGTCCTTTCTGGGCACTAGGAAAAGTCTGGAGTAAAATCCTTGCCCCTGCTCTTGTTGTGGTACTTGTTGAATGGCCCTCATGTCCATGAGGGCTGTAATTTGTTTTTGTGCCTCTGCCCATTGATTGTGTGGCAGGTCTGGCATACCTTTTGACCTTGGTAGGGTGTGAAAATGGAACCTGTAGCCTTGGGACACTATGTTCAGGACCCATTTGTCTTGGGTAACCATTTGCCAATTTGATGAAAAAAGTGCTAGTTTTCCCCCTAAGGGGGCTGACAAAAGAAAAGTGCTTGGATCTGGCAGAGGAAAGTCATTGGGACTGTTTCCTGTAAGGTTGTGATTTGTCTTCTCCACTTTTGGAGGTAGGAGCACCCCCTTGTTTAGGCCTGTATGAGCCTTGGGGCTGAGATCTGCCTCTGGGATGCCTGTATCTGCCTCTTTGTGGTCTGTCTGACACTGGAAAGGACCAATTTTTAGAAGGCCAGTTCCTGCTAAATCTGGGTGGCTGTACCTGTAAGAAATCCTTGACTGTCTGCATGGATTTTGCTTTATCCTCCATTTTTTCAACACCTCTTCTGCTTTAGTACCAAACAAAGTATCATGCTGTAATGGAGCATCTAATAATTTTGCTTTAACATGATCAGGCAGATTCTGTTCCTTTAACCAGGCATGCCTTCTAATAACAGAACCTGTAACAGCGACCCTGCAAGAGGCCTCCAGTGAATCATAACCACATTGCAAAGTATGCTTTCCCACTTGTTCAGCTGCATGCAATAAATCCTGCATTTCCTTGTTCTCTGAACATTCAGTATTTGTCAACAATTTCTGTTTAAGCAGTGACATTAAATATTGCTGATATTTAAGCATATGAAACTGACAATTTAAAGCCCTTACAGCCAAGGTAGCAGAAGTGTAAACTTTTCCCCCCATCTGTCTAGAGCCCTAGAATCCCTATCAGAGGGGACAGGGTTTTTTGCAGTGGAAGCTTTAGCCCCTTTGGGACCCTGAGATATAGTTTCTGGGTCAGCAGCGGGGTTTTTATATAGGAGTTTATGAGAATCCGGGACCCTGTAGTATCTGTCTGACTTTTGGCAGGTGCAGGGGGTAAAGAGTCAGGGGACAGGCCGGACTCTGAAAATACATCATCTACAATATCTAGAACAGGTGGAATAGCAAGGGGTCTGTACTAAGGAAGTAGCAGAAAGTCTCTGAGCCTTTTCTTAGACTCAGAATAATCTTGGCTCACCCAGTGGAAATGCTCCCTCATGGTATGCAGAGTTTCCCCAAAAGAATAATCCTCAGGTGGAGAGTCTGAAGGAATGGATTCTTCAGCATCAGAATCCTCATAGGGAAACATGGAATAATCCTGTTCAGAAGAGGAATCAGAGGAAATAGAAACCTGATCAGAAGAATCATACTCTGTCTCTTGCCTAGGCCTCTTATCAGGAGGGGGATGGGAACCCCTGATCAAAGTAATTAGGTCTTTGGCCATTTTGAGCATCTGTTTTTTAGGCATGTAAGTCTGAGTAGGAGAATGCTGTACTTGTTTCTTTGTCTTTAGAGCTGCTTTAGTCTTTGTCTTTGAAGCTGAAGATGGCTTAACATATAGTTGTGTAGGTCTGAAGACACCCTCAGAAGCCGATGCCTGCTCAGCGGCTCCGGACCCATCTGAGGGAATGATTTCCATGCGTCCAATACCTTGAGTATCCAGAGGCCCAGTTGGCTCGACGTGGGAGTCGGAAGCGGCCTGTGGCTCTGAGGTAGCAGGCGCCAGGGGCTGTGAAAGCGCCTCACTGAGAACCGGCAAATTGGCGATTGGCCTAGCGGAGGCCTTGTCGTTGGTTTTGGACCTCGGATGCCTATCTTTTCCTTGCGTTTTTTGTAAACTCCGGTCGTCAGCTGTTCTGATGGCATTATATAATTAAATCTTCGGCAAAAGTAATGAAATTCAAAATCGAACCGACGCTTAATAGTGCGTTGGTTAAATCTAGCACAAAACCAACAGCTAGCAACACTGTGATCAGGGCCTAGGCAAGGAATACAGTAAGAGTGAAAATCCTTATGAGGTATTTGCTTCCCACAAGAAATACAATTGTTAACTTCTTCTGACATCGGTCTGGAGCAAGAAAAAGTTTCTAACGGGTACTTAGCTTTAATGAAGACTTTGGTTCTGAAATTCGGATTTGAAAATCTCAGGAGTCGGCCGACCGGCACTTGCGAACTGCTTTTGCTTCGGGCACCGCGCGGCAAGAAAGACAAGAAAATGGCGTCGGCTGCATCTTTTATACCCTTGGCGCACTGATGTCAGGGAAGAGGCGACAGCAACCGACACTGGACCTAGACTTTGGAATTCTGGTCGACTGAGGGTAGCCTGTCAGCAGGATAACCCAAGAGTAATGACTGCAACAGTGAAACACGAACATCTTGTAGTAATGACTCTTGGCTAACTGCAGAAGAAGAGGGAATCAGTGCTCTGTTGGCCAAGAGAGAGAGTCACTAACAAGATTTTTATCCTGTAGAGTTTTCAACAGGACTTTCTGAATTAAGAAGAAGGGGGAAAATGCAGAGAGGAACCATGAGAATGAGATGGCGTCCAACTTCCGCACTTGAGGATGAGGGACCCTGGCACAGAAATGAGGAAGTTGTCTATTGATAGGGGAAGGCAAATAGGTCCTGTTCTGGAGTACCCCACTGGTGAACTAGATCCAGGAACACATCACTGTGGAGTATCCACTTGTGAGATTGTGTCATGGACCTGCATAATGCGTCTGCCACCGAGTTCTGAGCTGAAGGAAGATAGCAGCATGCAGAGTTACCTTGTATAAGGCAGTCAATTCCCAAGCCTTGATGGCCAAATGACAGAAGAGATGAGATATTTTGCCCCCCTGCTTATGTCCAAAGGATTGTGTTATTGTCTGTTAGGATCTGTAGTGGTCCTGGCAGGAATAGAGTGTTCAAGACCTGTAATGCTAAAAGTAAAACTCTCATTTCCCTGATGTTGATATGTTCCCTCATTTGAGAACAGGACCAAAGGCACTGAACATTTTCCTGGAAGCAAATGTTGCTCCACACCCCACATCTGAGTAGTCTGTGAAGAGTTGCTGAGCTGGCTGAGGAACCTGTAGATGAAGGCCAGGGTTCTGATTGAGTTGCTGTATCCACCAACCTAACTCTGCTTTCAAGGAGGGAAGAAGGAGAATCATGACATCTAAAGGATGAGCATGTTGGGACCAAACTGTCTTGAGAACCACTGGAACTTTCTCATGTGTAGCTTTGCAAAGGGCCGCAAGAGACTAGTGGAGGCCATAAACCCCAGCAGTCTCAAACTCCCTGGCCGTGATGGAGGGAAGAAGCAGAACAGCCTCCATGAATGCCCTGAGATGGGTTGCTTTCACCACAGGGAAAAAGACAATCATCAAGTCTGTGCGAAACCTACACCCCAGTCATATAAGATCCTGACTTGGGAGTGAGACAGGACTTTTTGAGATTTATTGTGAAACCCAATGCCTACAGAAAGGGAATGGCTAAGTTCAAATGTTGACTTATGGTGTTTGGACTGCTGACCAGAAGCAGAAGATTGTCTAAATATGGGTAAACTTGAATTCCTTTCAGCCTTAAAGTATGCAATGGCTGGGGTTAGGCACTTTGTGAATACCCTTGGAGCAGTAGAAAGACCAAAGGGCAAGGCAGTAAATTGAAAGTTCAAAGAACCCACCGAGAAGTGCAACATTTTTCTGAAGAGGGTGTGTATGGGGATATGCAGGTATGCATCCTTGAGATCCAGACAAGCTAAGAAAGCTTGAGGCGGGACCAGGGGCAGAAGAATAGGTTGGGAAAGCATTCTGAAGGAAGGCATCACCAAGAAGGTGTTTAATAGGGAAATATCTAAGATAGGCCTCCAAGGGCTATCTTTCCTTGGAACAAGAAACACACTGAAGTAAAAATCCTTCTCCTGCTGTTCCCGAGGAACAGACTGAATGGTGCCTTGGATGGAAAGTTGATCTAGAATCAAGGGAAACAGATCCAGTTGATTGGAGGGAGGTTGAGGAATGCCCTGGAAGGGTAGGATGGTCTTCCAGGTCATAAAGTATCCATTTTGGATAACTGAAATCACACAAGAGTCCTGTGTGATCTCCATCCAAGCTGGTAGAGAGAGACTGAGGTGGAGGGACAGAGGGGTATGAATTAGAACAGGGTGCAAGGTGACAAAGAGGACTTTGTCTTGGTTAAAAGGGCAGCTGAGGAGGGGTCACAACAGCAGCTGTAGGAGTGACAGTCTTAGCCTGTGGGCGCCTCCTGAAGGCTTGTGGGGTCTAGTTCCAAAAGGAACAGGAGTGGAGGAATGAGCAGGTTTCCAAACAAAGGAAGCCTTGTCTGGGGAATTTCTATGAAATTTTGGAATTGATGAAACCAGAAAGTGTTTTGAATCCTGGAGTTCCTTACCCTTTTCCTGCAGTGACAAACAATTCTGCAGCTACTTTTCCAAACAGTGAGGAATTGTCAAGAGGAGCATCAAGCAATTTTGCCTTAATATCATCAGGAAATGCCTGGAGATGCAGCCAGGAATATGTTCTTAGAACAGAAGCAGAAGCTGCTGCTCTGGCAGAAGCCTCCACTACATCATAATTACACTTGATATAGTGTCTAGCTACCCAAGAGGAGGATGATAGGAGAGCAAGGGCCTGAGATTTAGCCTCTGAATCTGCCAATGAAAAAAGAGTCTGGGTGGCCTGAGTAAGCAAGGCTAGAGCATACCTGGCTATGTGTGTCTGATAATTACCCCGTTAGCCAAGGTAGAAGAGATATATACCTTCTTGCCAAAACTTTCCAAAATGTTACTTTCCTTATCAGAAGGGATTTAACTTGGTAGAAGGTGAAAACCATGAGAATTTATCTGAGGTAGTGGAAGCCACAGCAGGATCAGCTGAGGGACATTTAAAAAGAAATTTATAATCCTCAGGGAACTTATAGAAATGGTCGGGTCTCTTTGGGGCAGGGACTTGGGAGTGAGGAGTCTTATATGCAGCCTTGAAAACATCTAAAAAGGATGCCAGTACTGGAGGGACTGCTGAAGGTGCAGGAGCTTCCACCTGAAGAAGCTCATAACATCTCTACTGTTCTTCAGTGATTTGAGAAGAATCCCACTGGAAAAACTTCCTCCTTTTATTAATAGTTTCCCTGAAGGAAAGCTCTTCTATGGGAGAATCCCCCCATTAGACTCGTCCTCGGGGGAAGCATAAGAGTCTTTTCTGAGTGGAGTAAGATGAACAGTCTTCATCAGATGAAGAGTCCTCAGAATCTGTGTCATGAATTTGAAGTTTTACGGGCTGTCCTGAAGTAAGGCCTTGGACCCCGGACGGCTGCATTGGAGAAGAAGCAAAGGCCAGGCCTGCTATGGATGATGGCGAAGTCGTAGGCCTCAAAGCCATGAGGGCCTTAATAAGGCCCTGCAAAAAAGCTTCCCAATTCAATGCAAGAAGAGAAAGAGCAGGAACATGCCTAGTGTTTTGTTTCTTCTTCACAGGTTTTTCGAGTTGAGGAGAAAAAAAATAGACGTAGGCCTAACCTCCTGTAGTTCTTTGGACAAGGAAGCTGGAGCAGTTCTTAAGTCTTCTGTAATAACTAGCTGTGGTTTCCCCAAGTTCGCATAGCCTCGGATGTGCTAGGATCCGCACTCCTGATGGCTTTTATCCCGGTACCCACCTTCATCAACCTCAAGGGGTACTAAAATAGTACAGTTGTGTACACTTACCATAAATGTAGATGCTCGAGTGTATTCACTGTTGCAGTCATTACATTTGTGTTAGCTGCTTGCAGGTAGTCCTCAGTCGGCCTGATTAACAAAGTCTTGGGTCCTGCATCAGTTGCTGTCCCTTCTTCCATGATGTCAGGTTGTCAGGGGTATAAAACATAAAGCCAAAGCCATTACCTCCCTGTAACCTCCCTGGACTAAAGCCACAGCAACCTGTTTTCTGGCTTAAGGTATTATTCTCATTTTCTGAAAGACTGAAGTGCCCTATTGGAATCCTAAGAGCTACCTAATCCTCCTACCAAAACCTGCCGGGGGTATTATCCACCTGGGTTAAGTAACCTCCCTGGACTAAAGCCACAGCAACCTGTTTTCTGGCTTAAGGTATTATTCTCATTTTCTGAAAGACTGAAGTGCCCTATTGGAATCCTAAGAGCTACCTAATCCTCCTACCAAAACCTGCCGGGGGTATTATCCACCTGGGTTAAGTAACCTCCCTGGACTAAAGCCACAGCAACCTGTTTTCTGGCTTAAGGTATTATTCTCATTTTCTGAAAGACTGAAGTGCCCTATTGGAATCCTAAGAGCTACCTAATCCTCCTACCAAAACCTGCCGGGGGTATTATCCACCTGGGTTAAGTAACCTCCCTGGACTAAAGCCACAGCAGCCTGTTTTGTATGTCTCAGTGTTTTTGATCTTTTCAAAAGCATATTTTTGTTATTAGTAGTCCTATACTTGGTTAGATGTGTTAGACTACCACCTGACTCTGCCAGCAGCCCAATCCTCCTCCCCCCGACTATTCTTCTACCCTTTACCATAGTCCATCTCTGCGTTTCAGTGACCCTTTCCTTGTCTATCCGAGAGTCCTATCTACCCTCTACCTACCTCCCCTTCACTACCTCCATCCCTACTAGCTTCCCTTATTTTCTCTCCCTGAATTTCCTTTCTTCTTTCCTTGCTCTCTCCTCCTTACATTTTTTCCCTTAGCCCCTGTATACCCTTACTCTGGTTCCCTTCTCCTGCCTCTTGCACTGGGCTTCCACCTTACTGATTGTCTCTCTCCCACTGCTCTCACCTTACTTGTGTCTGCCCCGCTCCGCTCCCCTCCCTACCCCCAATTCCCACCCGCCCCCAGGGTTCCTTAACTTATCACACATTGGACACTCCTTCTATCACTCTCCACCAATCATCTTCCTCTACATATCTAAACCTCTCCCCTTGTATATTTTACCTCTTTAGCTTCTCCAACCTCATCTGACTCCACCCAGCTCCACATTCTATCTTTAGTTCAAACTCACTTTATCTGTTATCCCCCATTTAACAACATCACTTTATTCTCCATATCTACATTCACCCTTACTCGGTACTCCTACTAAATAGTACCTACCTGTCTACTACAACCTCTGCCTATCTTCTATTTGCTTTATCTGTTCTCCTTTTCTCCTTTTCAATCTACACCTTTCTCTGTAGGTTGGCACATTACTACTTGTCCTTTAAACTTCTTTACTATCACTGACTATATTCACTTGATACTTACTACCATGTCACCTATACTCAAAGCCACTTTCAAACTTATCCTTCTCTTTTCTGCTACTATAGCCTTACTATCCATACCTTATTACATGACCTTCTTTGAAAACAGTATTTTACATGAACATAACCTTCACCTCCAACAAACTTTACCTACCTCTTGTATCAACTTCCTCAATCATAGTAATATAACTTGTTCCTCTAACTTTTTACTACCAAAATATCACAGAACATATCATATGTCATACTACTTAAACAAAAAGTATCTTTATAGCACACCAAAGATCCTTAAATGCCAATTGTACCCCCAGTGCAACCTCCTCCTACATGGAGATATTCATCCTAACCCTGGCCCTAATACTAACTGTAACTTAAATCTAAACAATACTTCTTTACCAATACCACCATCATATACTAAAGCAGCCAACTCCCTTCAAATAGCTCACCTAAATATTAGAAGTTTAAATAACAAAACTCACCACCTACATGCACTCCTAGACTTACATTCATTTGATATACTATGTCTCACTGAAACTTGGCTAAAACCCTCTACTCAAGACCAGGAAATCACCCCTCCTGGCTATAATATACTTAGATGTGACCGCATAAAAAAGAAAGGTGGAGGTATAGCCATTATCTATAAAGCTAATCTTAAAGTGACCCTCTATAATGAACTTCCATCACTAGAGTCCAGAGCCGAAATATTATCTATCAAACTTCAAATTAACAATAATAAATCAATCTTTCTAATTTGTTTGTACCTTCCCCCTGGAAATAATACTCATATTCTTGAAAACGTACTTAGCTCACTTTCTAACCAGCTACCCCAAGAAACCATAATACTTGGTGACTTCAACATTGACTGGTTAACCTGTTCATCCCAGCACCCTACTAACCACATAAACCTCTATGGGTTCTCTCAATTAATAACCACTCCAACTAGAATCCACAAACCTAATAAAAAAGAAACAACTCTAGATTGGATCCTTATTAATAACCATCCTGACATCTACACTCCAGGAACTCTTCCTGATAATATTAGTGACCATATGCTCACATATGTTGTTAGACAAAACTTGCATATCCCAACTACACATAAACTCAAGACATCCCGCCCAAAAAAATTCTTCAATCCTGAAAAGTTCCTGGCTGAATTAAAAGCATGTGACTGGTCTCCACTGACTCACCTTGAACTTAATGAGGCAGTGGCCTACTTTAATACCAACTTTCTACAGATTCTTGACTTTCATGCTCCCATTCACTCTACTAGGATAAGATCCAAAACAGCACCATGGTTAACTAGACAAACTAAGAATAAAATGGTCCTGAGAAATAAAATGTGGGCTAAATGGAGAGCTACCAAATGTCCATCAGATCACCTCCTCTTTAAACAATTAAGAAATGCTACTAAGAAAGATACTCTTACAGACAAAAAGGAATTTTATCTACACCTTCAACAATCCACTCAACATACCCCTCAAAAGTTCTGGTCAGGTATTAACACACTTCTTAAACCAGGACATACAACTACTCCTACCCCTTCAGGCTTTAACCTTAACAATTCCACCCAGATCCCTGATGCCTTTAACAAGTATTTTACAGAAGTCATTCAAACCCTTGCTAATTCATTACCCTCATCCACAGTTATCTTCACAAATACCCCTAGCACCTCCTTGAATGCCTTTCACCTTCAACCTGTAGCTACATCTCTTATTTACAAGCTTCTCAAGAAACTTAAACCTTGTACTCCATCCGGTGATCTACTGCCATCAGAATACCTACAAATTGCTGCAGAAGCTATAGACTACCCCACATCCATACTTATTAATAGGACTATCTCTGAGGGAAAATTCCCACCATATGGAAAATATCTCATATAATTCCTCTACATAAAGGTGGCTCCTCTACTGAGTTCTCAAACTTTCGACCTATTGCCTTACTCTCCCCATTAGCAAAGATTATGGAAAGATGCATACACAAACAATTTCTCAACTATCTTCTACAAAACAGATTACTAGCCAATTGTCAACATGGTTTCAGACCTTCCCATAGCACTACAACTGCCCTCCTCTCTTTCACAGACACCATAAATAACAACAAAACAATAATCTTTTTTCCTCTGCTCTATTTCTAGACTTGTCAAAAGCTTTCGACATGGTTAACCATAACATACTTCTTGATAAACTAAATCAATACTCTCTTGGCTCACAAGCACTTCAATGGTTTCGGAGCTATCTCCAAAACAGGCAACAAGCAGTGCTATGGGAAAACAACCTTTCTTCCTTACTACCAGTAAACATTGGAGTTCCTCAAGGCTCTATTTTTAGGTCCCCTTCTTTTTTCTTTATTTATAAATGACCTACACGTGAATATACCCCAAGCCATCTGCATTCAGTATGCTGATGACTCAACTTTAATCTGTTCTGCTAATAATGTGTCCTCCCTCCAGTCCCTCACCCAAACAGTCTTCCACGATGTAGAAAAATGGTTTATGGAACACTCGCTTCTTCTTAATGCCAAAAAAACAAAATTTCTTCTCTTCACTCCGACTCACAAATCTTCCACACCTTTCTTTACCATTTCCTCTAATAATGCTACCTGTATTAACCCAGACATGACCACTCGCCTACTAGGTGTAACTATTGATAACCGTCTTAATTTTGATGACCATATTAATAACACCATTAAATCAGTTAACAAAAAAATAGGTACTCTCTACAGAATTAAACCCTTTCTTACCCCAGCAGCTAGAAAGACCATTGCCCAGACCCACCTGATCTCTACCCTTTTCTATGCCACTGCTATATATACTAACTTATCAAAGAATAACTTGACCAAACTCTCTACCTGTTATAATAGTATATCTAGATTCATTTCTGCTACTCCCTTTAGAACTCACCATTGTCTCAACCTCATGCAACTAGATTGGTTAGAACTAAATAACCACTTACTCTATCAGCAACTACTTATCGTTCATAAGTCTCTTCACTACCCAGAAGCTACCCCAAGCCTTACAAAACTTATCTCACCTTATAAGAACCTAGCTACGCTACGCTCTGCTAATAAACTTCTAGTAGCCTCTACTAAATCATACAATAAAGCTGGTGACTCATTATTTGCAAACTCTGTTGGGAAAATCTGGAATCAACTCCCTCAAGAAATAACTAACCTAGACTCCACACCCCTATTCAAAAAACACATCAAAGAATATCTTAAAACTCAGTGGCTATGTCCTTGTACTAAACCCGACTGAAATTACTTCTCCCTTACTCCTACCTTCCCTCACTATCCCCTAACTGTCCCGCTAAATAATATAACTAATTGATGCCAGCTACTTCTTTTATATTACTTTTTAAACAATTTGGTTTATTTTCCTTCTGCATGTTTGACCATCTTGTGATTTTCTTATAAGTTTTTATTATTCTAACTTTAGTATGCTGCATTCCTGACATTTGTATTGTTAACCAGCTGTTTTTGGTTAACTTGCCTTGTGTTTGCTAGTTGTTTTTTTTTGTTCAATTCTGACACAAGCCTACCATTGTATTTTTTGTAGTTTGCTTTGTTTTTTGCTGAAATGTTTTCTTACTTCATGTAATTGGAGCTTTTCTTCCCGGGCCTCTACTGAAAACGGATATATGTCCAGCTAGACTAGCCCGGTCAACAAATGTAAAATAAAATAAATAAAATAAAATTACATCAGTTTTTCTTGCCTCAGATGTCAGGTGGGCACCTAATGGGAAGCAATTAAATATAAAAGTACAAAGATATACCTCCAACAAAAAAACAAATACAACAAAAAGGCTTTTAAGCATAGTAAAGGAAAGTAGAGGTATAGCCAAAAGAAGTTAGGGGGCTGGAGGGAGGGTAACCAGGACTGCAACAGTGAATACAATTGAACATCTACATTTATGGTAAGTGTACACAACTGTACTATGTTCTTTGTGTTTCACTGTTGCAGTCATTACATTTAGGTAGATTCCCAAAGCTATGGTTGGGAGGAGGAATTTAGATAGCATTAGGGCCAGCTATAAGGCCATGCAAGACTGCAGTGGCAAAGCCAGCTCTGGATTTAGAGAAAATTGGCAAATGATAATGCTTGGTGAAAGTATGTACAGAACTCCAGGTAGCAGCTTCTAGGATGTCCCTGGTAGGGACACCTCTGAGAAAGGCTGTAGAGGTAGATGCAGCCCTGGTGGAGTGAGGTCTGATCCTCTGGGGATAGATTTTCCATGGTGCTTACAGCAGAAATGAATGCAATGGCTTATCCATTTAGAAATGGTTTGCTTTGAAATAGCCTTCCCCTCTGCCCCTGCAGCAAATGCCACCTGCAGTTGTTCAGATTTCCTTTGAGGTTTAGACCTGTCCAAGTAGAATCTAAGTTGTCAGTGCACATCTAAGGAATGCAGTATCCGTTCCCCTTTATTCTGTGGATTGGGAAAGAAAGTTGGCAAATGAATGGACTGATTAAGAGCCACAATGGATACCACCTTGGGCATGAAGGATGGATTGGTTCTGAGGGACACCCTGTCCGCATGAAAGATGATGAAAGGCTCCACTGCCATAAGGGCCTGTAATTCAGATACCCTTCTAGCTGAAGTGATTTCTAAAAGGAAAGCTGTTTTCCAAGAAAGAAATTTTAAGTCTGCAGTAGCAGCTGACTCGAAAGGAGGTAGAGTGAGTTTCTCCAAGACAAAGTTAAGGTCACAGGCTGGGGTTAGAGCTCTCCTGGGTAGTCTCAAATTTTTGGCCCCTCTAAGGAACTGCTTGAGCAGTGGATGAGAGAAGAGGGGAGGTTCTGTGTTATAATGAGCTGAAATGACTGAGGTGTGGATTTTAATGGAGGAAAAAGACAGGTCCTTGTGAAGCATCTCAGTTAAGTATTGTAAAATCTGAGGTAAACTGGGTGCTGCTGTGCTCATCCCTTGAGACTGGTTCCAGGCACAGAATATTTTCCATTTTTCAGCACAAGATTTTCTAGTACTAGGCTTCCTTGCCTCTAAAATGATATCCATCACAGGTTTGCTGAGGGATGGTAAAGGAGAGAATAAGTAATTAGCCAGGCTGCAAGGTTCAGTGTTAGAAGCTGAGGGTGCAGAATCTGGTTCTCCTGCTGAGACAGCAGGGAAGGAGTCTGAGGCAGGTGCCATGGAGATAACAGTGACACACTGCGCAGGAGGGAGTACCAGTGTTGGCGTGGTCAGTCTGGAGCAATCAAAATCATCCTTGGTTTGTCCCGTTTGATTTTTAGTAGTACTTTGGAGAGCAGAGGCAGAGGGGGGAAGGCATAGACTGATAGGTTTTTCCAGCTGAAGGACAGCGCATCCACTTTCCAGGCTTGTTTGTGGGGAGTCCTTGTGCAAAATTTGTCCAATTGGTAGTTCTGGCGGAGAGGCAAACAGGTCTATACCTGGGCTCCCCCATTTGCTTGTCAACATGTTGAAAATCCTTGGTTCTAGTTTCCACTTGTGTCGGTCCATGAGGTTTCTGCTTAGTCCGTCTGCCAGTGTATTTAATTCTCCTGGCAGGAATTGAGCTTGTAGGTGCACTTGGTAGCTCAAGGCTGTGTTCCACAATGCCATGGCTAGTCTGCAGAGGGGGTAAGAATGTGTACCCCCCTGCTTGTTTATGTACCACATAACAGTGGTGTTGTCCGTCTTTACCATTAGTTGTCCTGGAAGAATGTGGTCCTTGAAGGCTGTCAGAGCATTCTGTACAGCTAACATTTATTTCTGACTGATAATGCAGGTGCATTTAACTTGGGTTCCATTTGCCCTGAATGCACTTCCCTGCCAGGTGAGCCCCCCATGCATAGTCTGATGCATCTGTTGTTAGGGTTTGGGCGGCAGGGGGTGATGTGAAAGGTAGTCCCTTGTTTTGGTGGCAGGCCTCTCCGCACCAAAGGAACTCTAAGCGTAGGCAAGGTATGATAGGAATCATTCCTTCTAGGTCTTAAGAATGTTGATACCATAGGCTTTTTAGATACCACTGTAGTTTCCTCATATGCAGTCTTGCATATGGAATTAGAAGAATGCAGGAGGCCATGAACCCCAAGGCTTGCGGTATTTGTTCTTGCAGATAGAGTTTTTGTGGCCACTTTGTTTGAAGTAGGCTGTCAAATGAATTTGTTTCTCTGGCGTGAGTTAAGCCATCTGGGAAGTTGTATTCAAGCTTGCTCCCAGGAAAATAATTTGTTGACAGGGTACCAGGTGTGATTTCTTTTCGTTTATGGTGTACCCCAAACAAGTTAGAACCCTTTGTACAAAGGCCAGATGATTCAAAAGTATGTCCTGGCTTTCTGCCCGAATTAGACAATTGACAAGATATGGGTATATTTGAATATTTGAAAAAGCACCTTGAATCCCAGCTTGAGTAGGCACACAGTTTATTAAAGCCGAACAGTTCACAAAAAACACTCAATACTATAACGCTGAAATATAATGCCAATACGTTTTCGTCCAAAACTTCATCAGATAATAAATATCAATTCAAAAAACCACTTAAATGCTCATCAACCAATTTAAATTAACCAATAGTAAAATTCCATTAAAATATATGTTAATGCATTGAGATGTATATAAAATCAATAAAACACTATTATACCATATAAATTGATTTGTTAAAACTCAATGACATCTTGTTAATAATAGAATTGCATATTGAAATTATTACCAAGTGATAAGAATAAACTGTAATATATAAATATATAAATATACTGTAAAATGTTGTAAAATATATGTACACACACAGCAATAGTTCCATCTACTGGCCATAAAATTTATTACACTCATTTCTCATAGTTTTGCAGATCTCATTTTTAACACAGGGGTAAGGGAGATCATATCATTTAAACCAGGGGGCTTACTGGCTTCCAAAACAATTTGCCAGTATAATTCCCTGTATTCCACCAAAGTCTCCCACATCCCACCCCTAGGATCTGTAGGTACTACTTCTAATATAAAAAAATTGAAATTCTGCTTCTGAGCATACTTTAGTATGTTTATACAAGGAATTTGTTTCACATTTAGTTCGAATGTCATAAGTATGCTCATAAATTCTCTGTTTAATTTTTCTTTCGCTCTTACCTACATAAAAAGCATCACATTTTTTACATAGGGCTAAATAAATAATCCCTTTAGTGCAACAATTTGCAAATGTTTGTAAAGTCAGTTTTTTGTTGTTCCTAGCCTGTAGATTAACCGAGTCACCTGTAATAAGATAGGAGCAATAGCTACAAGAGCCACATTTGTATACACCATTCTTTTTATTACTATCTCTACCATTCAGGTTTTTCCTACCGCCTCTTTCAAAAATATCCTTTAAGTTGTTACCTTTTCTATAAATATATTTTATGTCCTTTTCAAAGATATGACTTAGATCGGAAATCTTCGAAAAATTATTCCACTCCTTGTTAATAATTTTTCTTATCATTCCTGATTGCCCATCATATGTGGTAATAATACCCGAGGTATTATCATCATTTGAACCACCTGTGTTGACTTTGTGTGCATTCTGATTTTCAGTATTTTCTATTTTACCCAAAATAGGAGCAAACCTTTCTTTCCTACCATCCAAAACTTCCTTGTAAATATTGTCAATAAGTTCCTCTGGGTAACCTCTGTTTAAAAACATACCTTTCAAAATCTTACATTCATTGATGTAAGTATGATCATCAGAGGTCATCCTACACAATCGCACAAATTGCCCCTTTAGGACACTTCTTTTTTGGTGTGGTGGATGTGAACTCAAATAATGCAGGTAGGAATTTGAGAAAGTTTATTTTCTAAATATTTTAGATTTAAAACCTTTTCCTGTTTTCACTATATTTACATCAAGATAATTTAATTGTTCTACTGTAAATTTATGTGTAAATCTCAGAAATTCAGTAGTACCATTTAAATATTCCACAAATTTCCAAAATTCATCCTCTGTGCCTTTCCACAAAAAACACAAATCATCTAGAAATCTGCTATATAACTTCCACTTATTCTTGTATATAGAATTTAAAACAAATCTGTTCTCCCAATATGCCATTATAATATTGGCATATGTGGGGGCACAATGTGCCCCCATAGCTACACCTCTGATTTGCTTAAAATACTCGCCCTGAAAAAAGATGAAATTATTTTTCAATACTATGTCCATCAATAGTAAAACAGTTCTAAAGTCATTGTGTTTCAAAAGTTTGGAATCAACTAGCATTTCCTCAAACCATTCCAGGCCTGTTTCATGAGATATACTTGTAAACAGATCAATTACATCCAGTGTACCAAAGCCCATTGTTTCACTAACCAGGGTATCATTGGGATTCCTTAAAAATTGCCAGGAGTCCCTTAAAATAACAGGGTTATTACTAACTAGCTTTTTTACTTTCTGATCTATAAATTTCGCTAGAGGTGTAACTGAACCCTCAGATGAAACTATTACCCTCAAAGGTGGATCATGTACATCTTTATGCACCTTCGGTATTCCAAAAATGGAAGGTATTCTAGGTTTTTCCACATGTAGGTATCTAAATGTACTTAAATCTATAACCCCATCCATTAATAGGTCATTTAATGTAACATAAATTTTCTTGTATGCCACATTTATTTCGTTGATGGATATTCTAGCATACTTGGTGGAATCATTTAAGATTTCGAACATTTTACTCTCGTAAATTAAGGAATCTCAATGATACCCTGGTTAGTGAAACAACGGGCTTTGGTACACTGGATGTAATTGATCTGTTTACAAGTATACCTCATGAAACAGACCTGGAATGGTTTGAGGAAATGCTAGTTGATTCCAAACTTTTGAAACACAATGACTTTAGAACTGTTTTACTATTGATGGACATAGTATTGAAAAATAATTTCATCTTTTTTCAGGGCGAGTATTTTAAGCAAATCAGAGGTGTAGCTATGGGGGGCACATTGTGCCCCCACATATGCCAATATTATAATGGCATATTGGGAGAACAGATTTGTTTTAAATTCTATATACAAGAATAAGTGGAAGTTATATAGCAGAGTTCTAGATGATTTGTGTTTTTTGTGGAAAGGCACAGAGGATGAATTTTGGAAATTTGTGGAATATTTAAATGGTACTACTGAATTTCTGAGATTTACACATAAATTTACGGTAGAACAATTAAATTATCTTGATGTAAATATAGTGAAAACAGGAAAAGGTTTTAAATCTAAAATATTTAGAAAAGAAACTTTCTCAAATTCCTACCTGCATTATTTGAGTTCACATCCACCACACCAAAAAAGAAGTGTCCTAAAGGGGCAATTTGTGCGATTGTGTAGGATGACCTCTGATGATCATACTTACATCAATGAATGTAAGATTTTGAAAGGTATGTTTTTAAACAGAGGTTACCCAGAGGAACTTATTGACAATATTTACAAGGACGTTTTGGATGGTAGGAAAGAAAGGTTTGCTCCTATTTTGGGTAAAATAGAAAATACTGAAAATCAGAATGCACACAAAGTCAACACGGGTGGTTCAAATGATGATTATACCTCGGGTATTATTACCACATATGATGGGCAATCAGGAATGATAAGAAAAATTATTAAGGAGTGGAATAATTTTTCGAAGATTTCCGATCTAAGTCATATCTTTGAAAAGGACATAAAATATATTTATAGAAAAGGTAACAACTTAAAGGATATTTTTGAAAGAGGCGGTAGGAAAAACCTGAATGGTAGAGATAGTAATAAAAAGAATGGTGTATACAAATGTGGCTCTTGTAGCTATTGCTCCTATCTTATTACAGGTGACTCGGTTAATCTACAGGCTAGGAACAACAAAAAACTGACTTTACAAACATTTGCAAATTGTTGCACTAAAGGGATTATTTATTTAGCCCTATGTAAAAAATGTGATGCTTTTTATGTAGGTAAGAGCGAAAGAAAAATTAAACAGAGAATTTATGAGCATACTTATGACATTCGAACTAAATGTGAAACAAATTCCTTGTATAAACATACTAAAGTATGCTCAGAAGCAGAATTTCAATTTTTTATATTAGAAGTAGTACTACAGATCCTAGGGGTGGGATGTGGGAGACTTTGGTGGAATACAGGGAATTATACTGGCAAATTGTTTTGGAAGCCAGTAAGCCCCCTGGTTTAAATGATATGATCTCCCTTACCCCTGTGTTAAAAATGAGATCTGCAAAACTATGAGAAATGAGTGTAATAAATTTTATGGCCAGTAGATGGAACTATTGCGGTGTGTGTGTGTACATATATTTTACAACATTTTACAATATATTTATATATTTATATATTTATTACAGTTTATTCTTATCACTTGGTAATAATTTCAATATGCAATTGTATTATTAACAAGATGTCATTGAGTTTTAACAAATCAATTTATATGGTATAATAGTGTTTTATTGATTTTATATACATCTCAATGCATTAACATATATTTTAATGGAATTTTACTATTGGTTAATTTAAATTGGTTGATGAGTATTTAAGTGGTTTTTTGAATTGATATTTATTATCTGATGAAGTTTTGGACGAAAACGTATTGGCATTATATTTCAGCGTTATAGTATTGAGTGTTTTTTGTGAACTGTTCGGCTTTAATAAACTGTGTGCCTAGTCAAGCTGGGATTCAAGGTGCTTTTTCAAGTTTACTAGTACACTTGCATCTTCCGTTTTTTGGTTATATTTGAATATTTCTTTGCCTGCAAAATGCAATAACTGGAGCTAGGCACTTTGTGAATACACTGGGCGTAGTAGATAAGCCAAAGGGCAGTGCAGAGAACTGATAGTGCATGCAGCCTGCTTTGAAGCGTATGTATCTTCTGCAAGATTCCCTGATTGGGATGTGCAGGTATGCTTCTTTTAAATCTAGTGTTGCCAACCAGGCATCTTTGCCAAGCATAGGAAGCAATTGAAGAGTCAACATCTTGAATTTTGAAATCTCCAAAAAGGGTTTAGAGTAGACCGGTCCAGGATAGGACGCCATGAATCGTCTTTTCTGGATACCAGAAAAAGTCTCGAGTAGAAACCTTGTCCCTTTTCCTCTTCTGGTACCAGTTGAATAGCCCCCATGCTTAAGAGAGAAAGTACTTGTTTTTGGGCCTCTGCCCACTGATTTGGGGGTAGGTCCGACCACCTGCTTGGTGTTGGCAACGTGTGGAAGTGAAATCTGTATCCCTGGGAAACTATATATAAAAACCCATTTGTCTTCCGTATTGAGTTCCCAATTCATTGCATCTTTCCCCCCCAAAGGGGCAGTCAGTTGATAAGTGCTTGGAAATTTTAAAAGGAAGTAATTGAGAAAGTTTACAATAGGGGGTAGTCTTATTATTCCCAGATTTGGAAGTGGAGGCCACCCACTGCTTAGTTCTGTGTGTCCTCTGGGACTGCAACCTGGGGTTTTTGCTATGTCTGGGTTTGGCTTGAGAATACCTGGAAGGGGTTGGAAAGGACCAATTCTTAGAGGGCCAGTGCCTACTAAATCTAGGAGACTGAACTTGTAAAAAACAGTTTGCATAGATTTAGCTTTATCTTTCATCTTTTTAAGTACTTCCTCAGCCTTGCTGCCAAACGGGTGATCCTGATTTAAAGGAGCATCCAACAATTTAGCTTTAACATAATCAGGCAGAGATTGCTCCTTAAGCCGAGCATGCCTTCTGAGCACAGACCCAGTAACATCAGCCCTGCAAGAGGCCTCTAATGAAGCAAAACCACATTGCAAAGTATGTTTTCCAACTTGTTCAGCAGAATGCATTACATCCTGTAATTCTTTATTTTCCACACAGTCAGGAATCAACATCATTTTCTGTTTAAGCAGTCCAATATCATGTTGCTGATACTTTAACATATGAAATTGGCAGTTTAAAGCCCTAATGGCCAAGGTTGCAGAAGTGTAAACCTTCTTACCCCATCTATCCAGCACCCTGGAGTCTCTATCAGAAGGGGTAGGATTTTTAGCACTAGAAGCCCTTGGGCCCCTGTGAAATAAGTCTCTGGATCTGCATTAGGATTTTTAAAAAGGAACTTGTGGGACTCAGTGACCCTGTAGTATCTGTCAGGTTTTCTGGGAGCAGGAGGCAGGGAATCAGGGGCCAAACTAGATTCCGAAAAATCATCATCAACAATGTCTAGTACATGAGGAATAGCTAAAGGCCTATGCTGAGGTAGGAGAAGGAAATCCCAAAGTCTCTTTTCTGAATCAGAAAAATCCTGACTTTCCCAGTGGAAATGCTCCCTTAGAGTATGTAAGGTTTCCCCAAAAGAAAAATCCTCAGGAGGGGAAGCAGAGAGAATGGAATCCTCTGCATCAGAATCTTCATAAGTAGATAAGGGCAAATCCAGATCATCAGAAGAATCAGAAAAAAAACAGAATCCTGATCAGAAGATTCATAATCAACTTCAGTCCTAGGTCTCTTAGAAGGGGTTATTAGATCTTCAGCCATTCTTATCATTTGTTTTTTAGGCATAGAGGCCTGAGCATGTGGCCTGGGCATTTGTTTTTTAGGCATGGATCGAGATTTAGGCCTAAGTAAAGAAGGAGGCGTCTGTTTAATATACAAGTCCATAGGCCTGAATACACCCTCAGAAGTCGATGCCTGCACAGCGGCTCCAGACCCATCTAAGGTAGAGACATCCGTGGGTTCGACAGTTGAAGCATCTCGCAGCATACTGGACTCCAAATTGGTCTCAGTAGAGGCCTGCATATCAGAGGTAGCGGGTATCAGGGGCTGCAAAAGCGCCTCACTGAGTACCGGCGAACTGGCGACTAGCTTAGGAGATGCGTCATTGGCAGTTTTGGACCTCGGTGGCCTGTCTCTGTCTTTATCCTTGCACTTTTTCGTAATCCCTGTAGTCGGATGGCTAACCGACAACATTTCTGGATAATTAAGCCAAGAACCGAAATATTTAGAGGTGAAAATATACCGATGATGGATAGTGCGCTGAATAAATAAAGCACAAAACCGACAGCAAGGTACGTCGTGGTCAGGGCCTAGGCAAGGAATACAGTACGAATGAAAATCTTTATGAGGTATTTGCTTTCCACAAGTAATGCAATTATTAACTTTTGCTGACATTGGTAAGGAGCAAGAAAAAGTTTCCCCAAAGGGGTTCTTAGCTTTAGTTGAAGACTTCGGTTCTGAAACTCGAAAACGAAAATTTCAGGAATCGGCCGACTGGCACTTGCGAACTGCTTCTGCTTCGGGCACTGCATGGCAAGAAAGACTGATGTAATGGCGTCGGCTGCATCTTTTATACCCCTGACGACCTGACGTCATGGAAGAAGGGACAGCAACTGACGCAGGACCCAAGACTTTGTTAATCAGGTGACTGAGGGCTACCTGCAAGCAGATAACCCAAATGTAATGACTGCAACAGTGAAACACGAAGAACATCTGCCAACTGGAATACCACTCGACTCAATACACTTATTTAACTGAACTGTCATGTGACTTTATTAGTATATTTAACATGGTAATTAACATTCACAGTAGTTCTGATGAAGTCACACAAGGGATGAAAGTGTTTAACTGCTGGATGTGTTTTTAACAATAAAGTGCAGTTTGGGATTCACCTTGTCTGCCTACTTGGGTTAATGGTGTATTAACCTTAAGGGGTACGTTGGAGGAAGTAGGCGCAGCTAAAGAGGATTTGCGGCTAGCCTTACTGACCTTACTCTTTACAGATGGCTCAGAAGTACTTGTGGAAAGTACAGTTGTGTACACTTACCATAAATGTAGATGATTGAGTGTATTCCCTGTTGCAGTCTGATCTGGGTTATCTGCCTGCAGGTAGCCCTCAGCCGACCTGAATACCAGAGTCTTCAGATTTCTGCGTCAGATGCCGTTGCTTCTTCCATGATGTCAGGTTGTCAAGGGTATAAAACATGCAGCCGATGCCATTACATCAGTTTTTCTTGCCCCAGATGTCAGGTGCCCCCACAATAGGAAGCAATTATATGGTATGGTACACCCCTATTAAAAAGCAAATACACATGAAAAAAAATATATATACCAAACAAGAAGGAAAGGTAGAGCCAAGAGAAGTCAGGTGGCTGGAGGGAGGGTAACCAGGACTGCAACAGTGAATGCACTCGAACATCTACATTTATGGTAAGTGTACACAACTGTACTATGTTCTTCGTGTTTCACTGTTGCAGTCATCACATTTGAGTTGATTCCCAAAGCTAAGGAAGGGAGAAGGTAGTTAAAGAGCATTACGGCCAGCTATTAAGCCCTGCAAGACTGCTGTGGCAAATCCAGCTCTGTATTTAGAAATGATAGGCAGGTGGTAATGCTTGGTGAAGGTATGTACAGAGCTCCAGGTAGCAAGCTTCCAGGATGTTCCTGGTAGGGACTCCACTGAGAAATGCCGTAGAGGTAGCTGCAGCCCTAGTAGAATGTGATATTATCCCTTGTGGGGTAGGTTTTCCATGGTGCTTGTAGCAGAAATGAATGCAATGGGCTATCCATTTGGAAATGGTTTGCTTTGAAATGGCCTTCCCCTCTGCCCCTGCAGCAAAGCCAACTAGCAGCTGGTCAGATTTTCTGAGTGGCTTAGTCCTGTCCAAACAGAATCTAAGTTGTCTGTGCACGTCCAGAGAGGGCAGTATCTGTTCCCCTTTGTTTTGTGGATTAGAGAAAAAAGTAGGCAAATGAATGGACTGGTTTAGGGCCACACTAGACATCACCTTGGGCATAAAGGAAGGATTAGTCCTGAGGTAAACCCTGTCCGTATGGAAGATAATGAAGGGTTCCACTGACATGAGGGCCTGTAATTCTGACACTCTTCTTGCTGAGGTGATGGCTAGAAGTAAGGCTGTTTTCCAAGAAAGTATTTTCAACTCTGCTGTTGCACCTGGCTCAAAGGAGGGAAGAGTGAGCTTTTCAATACAAAGTTAAGGTCCCAGGCTTGAATGGGAGCTCTCCTGGTGGGTCTTAAATTTTTGGCCCCTCTAAGGAATTTAGCAAGGGCGAGAGAAGAGGGGTGGTTCAGTATTATAATGTGCTGAAATGGCAGAGGCATGAATCTTAATTGACGAGAAGGATAGGCCCTTGTGGAGCATTTCTGTTAAGTACTCTAGAATATGAGATAGGCTGGGCACCGTTGTGGCCATTCCCTGAGCCTGGCTCAAGGAGCAGTATATTTTCCACTTTTCAGTATAGGATTTTCTGGTACTAGGCCTCCTTGCCTCAAGAATGACATCCCACATCTGCTTACTGAGGGATTCTAGAGGAGAGCTCATGAAATTAGCCAGGCTGCAAGGTTCAGCGTTTGAAGTTGAGGGTGCAGAATCTGGCCCGCCTGCTGGGACAGCAGGGGAGGGGTCTGAGGCAGGTTCCATGGTTGTAGCAGTGTCAGACTGCGCAAGAGGGGGTACCCAGTGCTGGCGTGGCCAGTCTGGTGCAATCAGTATTGTTCTTGGCTTGTCCTGTCTGATCTTTAGTAGAACCTTCGAGAGGAGAGGCAGAGGGGGAAAGGCATAAACCGAGAGGCTTTCCCAGGTAAAGGACAAGGCATCTGCTTTCTAAGCTCGACTGTGGGGAGTTCGAGTGCAGAATTTGTTCAATTGGTAGTTCTGAGGGGAGGCAAACAGATTTACCTCTGGGGTCCCCCATTTGTTCCTCAAGAGGTTGAATATTTTGGGTTCTAGTTTCCATTCGTGTGGGTCCATGAGATTTATGCTTAAGTCGTTTACCAGTGAATTTAGTTTGCCTGGCAGGACTTGAGCTTGTAGGTGCACTTGGTAGCTCAAGGCTGTGCTCCACAGAGCCATGGCTAGTCTGCAGAGAGGGTAGGACTGGGTTCCCCGCTGCTTGTTTATGTACCACATAACTGTGGTGTTGTCTGTCTTTACCAATAGTTGTCCTGGGAGAATAAGGTCTTTGAAGGCTGTTAGAGCAGTCTGTACAGCTAAAATTATTTTTTGGTTGATATGCAGGTGCATCGGTCTTGGGCTCCATTTGCCCTGAATGCACTGCCCTGCCATGTAAGCCCCCCATGCATAGTCTGATGCGTCTGTTGTTAGGGTATGGGCGGCAGGGAATAGAGTGAAAGGGAGTCCTTTGTTGTGGTAGCAGGCCTCTGCCCACCAAAGGAACTCTGTCCTTAGACAAGGAATGAGAGGAATCATTGTTTCCAGGTCCTGAGAATGCTGACACCGTAAACTTTTTAGATACCATTGGAGTTTCCTCATATGCAGTCTTGCATATGAAATTAGCAGAATGCAAGAGGCCATGAACCCCAGGGCTTGCAGTATTTTCCTTGCAGACAGCTGGGTTTTTGTGGCCAACAGTTTGAAGTAGTTGTCAAATAAACTTGTTTCTCCGGAGTGAGGAATGCCATCTGGGAAGTTGTGTTCAAGCTTGCTCCCAGGAATACAATCTGTTGGCAGGGTACCAGGTGAGATTTCTTTTCGTTGATGGTGTATCCCAGTGAGGATAGAAGTTTCTTTACAAATGCCAGGTGTTGTAATAGCAAGTCCTGACTTTCTGCCTGAATCAGACAATCGTCCAGGTATGGGTAAATTTGAATATTTCTCTGCCTGCAAAATGCAATGGCTGGAGCTAGACACTTTGTGAACACCCTGGGTGCAGTAGATAAGCCAAAGGGAGGTATAGAAAACTGAAAGTACATGGAGCCCATCCTGAAACATAGGTATTGTCTGCAGGATTCTCTTATTGGGATGTGCAGGTAAAGCTTCATTTAAGTCTAGGGTTGGCAGCCAGGCATCCTTGGCTAGCATAGGAAGAAGCTGTTGAAGAGTTAGCATTTTGAATTTTGGAACCACCAGAAAGGTGTTGAGAATAGAGAGGTCCACAAAAACTTGTCCCCTTAGATCTGCTGGG